>NC_137221.1:17853639-17896139 GCF_949987685.1 Ammodytes marinus
GACTGTGCTCAGGGCGACATGCTGCATTCATTGGGACGTTTGAGCTCACCTGACACTGTTTTACCTGAGAATCAGCTGTCAGGCTTCCCCATAAGAAGAGCAATGGTGCTCATGTGCGTTGTGACAGGAGACCACTGGAAACACAATCTGGGAGGGATCAGGGAGCAATTTGTGCGTTAACTGACACAAAATGGAGCGCTCAACCTCTTTGATGGTTGCTGACAAGAGTTAGCGGACCAGGTCAATTGAATAGATTTAGTCTATTTTGAGCTAGAAAAAGTTGTTGCACTTGTCTAGACTTATTCTAAGTATTTTGACTGATACAGTATGTACTAAGTGCATTTCTGATGTTCACGACACTAATTAAACTTGACATATTTCAACATATTTGAACCGTTAAATGATCAACCCTGAGAGTCAAGTTTACGAATTCCATTACTCGACTGCTTCAGTGCATTTTGTGAGTGGTTCGATGCCAGAAATTACACACACACACACACACACACACACACACACACACACACACACACACACACACACACACACACACACACACACACACACACACACACACACACACACACACACACACACACATACACACACACACAGCTAGGAAGCCAGCATGGATGTTAAAACAGGCAGCGTTAATGTAGCCGCTTGTTATTGTAAAGAATGACAGGGATGTTTCAGTGACAGTTAGAAGGCTTAGTGTAACTTTAAGCCTGTCGTTTGTACAGGCCCCGAAGCGCATCACACTGTGGGAGTCTGAGAAGCAGAGTGAAACTATGCACTGATAGCCTGGCTGTCCCCATTGGGCAAAGAGCAGTCTAGATATGAATCGACGACGACTGTAACAGTAAGCTTAGCAAGACAAATTGAGTCTAAGTGAAATCTGTGAGATACTGTATGTTTATGGTTGTAGATAAAAGCTTCTTATCACACTGTTGGAGTTGGAACGCTGACAGAGCAGCAGTGGCAATCATCAAACAACAGCATCCTGCAACAGCATCCTTTGTAGACAATGATTTTGTGAGAATGGATTCTTTTCTTTTTGGATTCCAAATATGTTTATTCACCGTGGCCGCATTTCCAAAAAGCATCTTCAAGCCAAGTCAGTATTAAAACCTGATCTTTAACAAGGAGTGATCCCTGCTGCTATGTTTGATTCATTTGTAGTTTTATTTGACTTTTGGCATTTCCATGTTTATTTTTGTAAGTGCATTTGGTTTTGTCTGCTGTATTGTTTGGTGTTGGACCCCTTTGAAAACGAGTGATGACTGCACAGCACTTTGATAGAGAGACATTATCATCCACCAATTACAGCATGTATTTTGGCTATGAATCAAGATGTCCTGACAGAGGAACTGATCTGGTTGTACATATTAAAAGTCTTATGGAAGAGGCAACAGCTGCACAGAATACTCCACTCACTCACTCACTCACTCACACTGCATCACTTTGGTTTGAAGATATGGAAAGGTATGAGCTGTCACTACTGGATCTGAGGCAAGCTCTTACTTTGCGCTTAAGGGTAACGCCTGTGTCAAGTAGCAGTGAAAGCTGATCAAAGAAGAGCTTACTTTCCCACAACAACCTTCACCTGGTTACTTTATGTACTATAGAAAATGCAGCAAACTGGAAGCTCTGACTGACGTTAATATTTTCCTAGTTTGTTGTTGTAAGGATTGTAGGGGAGAACGGGGGAATGTCAGCCATCGGGTAATGTGAAACACCCCCTGTATCTAGGCAATGGAACACATTTTTGGTCATGTGAGATATATGTTTTCAAGCCTCTCTCATTTCCCCTTGGCCATGAAAGAGAGGACCTCATGGTGATGTTGTAAGCAGGTTTTTTTTCACAAAAATGTCTTTTTTGAATGTAAAAGTAACATTTTCTTGCTGTCAACTTAATTGATTGTTTTTCCAAAGCAAATGGATTCAGGTAGAAAAACAACAACATGTTGATGATAACTGAAGATTAGCCTGATTTGCTGAGAGAGGTAGTTTTTTCTCAAATTGTGGCAGTGGGGTAAAGTGAGACAAATGCTGTGGGGTAAAGTGAGACAGTGTCTGTGCCCTCTTTTAAATATATATATATATATATATATATATATATATATATATATATTTGGCATTTTTATGCTTTATTGATAGTGTAGAGACAGAGTTGAAATGGGGCAGAGAGGGGAGTGACATGCAGAGAACGACTGCGGGCTGGAATCGAACCCGGGTCCGCTGCTGGCCGAGGTCCATGGGGGGGACGCCCTACCAACTGAGCCAAGCGCCCCTCTGTGCACTCTTTTGATGAATCCATTATATTTGAGGTAGCAAGGAGGCTAGTTTGAATAAGACAAAAGACAATGTGGGCTGGAGGTGGGGGTTGATGGTTGAAGGGGTGTCAGCAAGGGCATGGGTTGGCACGTATGTATGTAGGGGACAGGAGAGTGACCTTTAACATCAATAGACTCTAAGTTATGTATTCATTCAATGAATGATCCCAATAAAACAAATGCAGAAAAATATTACTCAAAGACTCAAAAGATGGAAAATGACAGTTCGGTCTAGTCCTGTGTTCTGAGTCCCAGGCTGTTCTAGCTGGTTGTGATTGTTCTTTGCTCTGACCCCCAGACACTAGCTGGCTCTAAAGGTGCGAACACACTGCACTCCACGGCGCTGTGCGAATGGGCGGCCGGCGGCGAGCGTTTCACACACCACGGCCAGGGTGGTGCGGCCGCCGCAGGAGTTGAGAAAATTTAACTTTTTGCCACCGCGAAAGCCAATCAGCGTTGAGCTCCTCCCGACGTCACTCACGTCGGCACGACGGACAGAGGAAATTAAGATGGACGAAAACATAATAGTCACAGTTTGCTCCCATAAGTTCTGCGAATAGCCATGTGTCTATTGCCTGCTGTGTACAGCTATCAGTTTTGCTTTATGAACCAAGTTAGCACCGGTTAGCTTGGGTAAAGCACCATCAGCACAGCAGACTGGTCCTCTCAGCACCGGTTAGCACCAGCCCCAGCATATCCTCAGAATAGAGAAGGCTACTGTTAACAGAATTTAATTTGCTTTATTGTATAATATTTTAATGCACAATACATGCTTTCTGGCTGTTGAACTTTGTCCCAGTTGCTACACTTTAGGACAAACTTGTTGTTTAGCCTTGAAACTGCCTAATAAGATTTTGGCCCATACAGAGGTATGACGCATTCATGTGCACAGTAATTTCACTCCCCATATTCTGTTATCAGACATTATATGAAGGATAACACCAGCTGAGATGAATTTCTGGGAATATCTGCCAATTAAAAACATTTCTGCTTTCGCCAGCAAAATAAGGGCTGGACACACCAAACTTAGTGTGTGTTTGCGCACACACCACCTTCTCTTGCATATAATCCCATGTACACTGTTCATTCGATGTATTCAATCATGTAAGCCCACTTGCGGTACATTGTTGTTTGACCCTTGTATGCTGTTTGCAAGTAAATTCATCTGCTTCCAAGAAGGCCTGACTCAGTTTCAATTATTCAAACACTTGGTGAAATAATTCTAGTAACAAATGGTCCTTCGAGCCGGATCCAACATCTTCTTCTCTGGACAAGAAGAGCCTGCACCGTGAAGACGGGGGAGTCCAAGATCTCTCGACAAAAGACCTCCAGTAAACAGAGCTACAAAAGAGGCTGTCAGCAGACTCTACTTGGACGGAGGAGGGGTGACGGAATCCAGAGCCAAAACTGAGCGAGTCGAGGCTTTCTTGAAATCAGGTGAATATTAACAGCTGATTTTGTTTTGTTTTGTCCAGGAATTATGGTAGTTCCTTTGTTTTATGTATTAGATAGATAAACTAGTTTATCGATGGTGGTGTTCTCCATTTTGGTATCGTAGTCCATCTCCGGGAGAATTCCTAGTAGTAGTGTTGCCCATCTTGGTTATTCAAACACTTGGGGATATACTCCGGCAGGGTTCTGCTCCCGGGGGGTTTGTCTCTGACTGGTTGGGTCCATCCGTGGGGGACTGCTTTTGGTGTTTGAGAATTTACACTGTCAAAAACAAAAGTCTCACGTACGTAATTAGATGATCATTAGTGTGGGGTCGAGGGTGGTCCCTTTATTCTGACAGATATAGTTTGTTCCATTAAACTGAGAGTTCTTTGTAATTCGGGAAGGTTTTGTGGAAACAAATTGATATCTGGCTGCTTGTTGTTACTTAGCCTGGGGATATAGTACTGCTCCAGGGAGTTAGTCTATGACAGGTTGTTTATTTGTTTTGTTTTGTTATGTTTGTCAATAGTCTACAACTGCAGAGTAGACTTATTAGTTTTATTTAGAATACATCACATAGGGTGTTCTAGTTTTAAATTGGTGAATTTTGTTAATCAATTGGAGGGAATAGGGGTGTTCGTCCTGTTAAATTGATTAGATTTTACATTTAAAAAAAAATTAAATTACTTGTAAGCAACTGCCCCTCTTACATATGATCAAATATCTGACTTTACATTTGATCCAAGCCCCCATCGTGCTTGCCAAATCCAAGCCCCATAGTGAACCTTAAAGATTAAAGGTGCAGTCAACCATTTAAAGTCCCAGCATAAACTTACAAAAAAGCGTCCTTTTGTGTTCTTTTTATGAAAATGTTCACTGAAAAGACTTGTTCAATGCTTTTGATTTGAATTACAAGTTAAAGGGGATTTTTATGCTGAAAATATGATCATAATGTGTATTGTTGATATAAATTGATTCAAAAACTGGTTAACTGTAAAGACACCTATACTTAACCTACATGTTAACTTTTGTTATTTGAAGAACAAACTATAACACCATGTCAGATTTGGAGAAGTAGAGAGCTTCTCAGGAATGTGGTGTGTGTGTGATTCAGTCCCATGCAGAAAAGGGAGGGCCTGTCTCACTGACTGCCTGTGTGTGCTTGAATGCTGCCCAAACACAGACAACCATGTGGAAGAATGAAATCAAACCTATCCTAAAATGTTGTTGTGCGTTAATTGTGACATCTAGAGCAAGCAAAATGGATAGGATGATATTTTAGAAACAACCCTGGCAGAATGATGAGCATTTCTTTTGAGAACATGTTACTGCTCAAATTCATTCTGTTTCAGATGCAAGGAGAAGACAAAGCTGACCATTCTTCAATAAGGACAATTGGACACTGAGGAACAATCTGAATCGGTTATGGTAATATCCTACATAACCATTCCCCCAGTGACTGTGATATGAAGGACACTTTGCGTCAAAATGCCACAAAAAGGACTTGTTGACCATCAAGACGATCTTGGTTCCTGTTCCCTGGCTTCTGCAAAAAACTGTCCTCTCTGAAACTGTACATAGACTGTTGCACCAGTACACAAACTTGCATTTTCACCAACTGTGATGTTGATGTACTTGATATTATTCTGCTTGACTGAAATATATTTACTCATATCCTTTGCCCTTTTGCTTTGAAGTGTTGCAGAAAGTTGCATTAAATATTATAAAAAGGGTGGAATGTTAACAGAATTTAATTTGCTTTATTGTATAATATTTTAATGCACAATACATGCTTTCTGGCTGTTGAACTTTGTCCCAGTTGCTACACTTTAGGACAAACTTGTTGTTTAGCCTTGAAACTGCCTAATAAGATTTTGGCCCATACAGAGGTATGACGCATTCATGTGCACAGTAATTTCACTCCCCATATTCTGTTATCAGACATTATATGAAGGATAACACCAGCTGAGATGAATTTCTGGGAATATCTGCCAATTAAAAACATTTCTGCTTTCGCCAGCAAAATAAGGGCTGGACACACCAAACTTAGTGTGTGTTTGCGCACACACCACCTTCTCTTGCATATAATCCCATGTACACTGTTCATTCGATGTATTCAATCATGTAAGCCCACTTGCGGTACATTGTTGTTTGACCCTTGTATGCTGTTTGCAAGTAAATTCATCTGCTTCCAAGAAGGCCTGACTCAGTTTCAATTATTCAAACACTTGGTGAAATAATTCTAGTAACAGCTACTCTGGACGGGCAGCGGGCGGCGGACACAATATGACCCAATATGATCACGCGGCGAGGAACCTGCGATTCGCGCGGCGCCGCGCCGCGGAGTGCAGTGCGTTCGTACCTTTAGGGTCCTGTGTTCTGACCCCCGGACTGTGTTTTAATCTAACTGGTTGGTTCTATATGTCATTTGAATGTTAATTATTGACTATGAATTATATGGTGTATTTGATCAGAGTTACTTTCAAGTATTTAGAAAATGTTTTTCTTAATTGACCAAACCCCATGATTCTGTTACTAGTCCGAAATTAGTTTTGGAATATTTGGTTTTCAAGCTAGCTGTCAGGATTCTAACTGTTACAACATGTGTTGTTGTGGTAGTTTCAGAGGGGAAAAAGTAAGTGTATCAGTTTACCCCCTTATCTGGTCTGATTCTGGTCAAGACAACTTTTTTTTAAACAATCATATTTTCACTGCCCTTTGTCATGAATAAATTCTGCTAATTCCCTTTTCTAGGAAACATCCTGAATTAATGGGAAATGTGTATATTTGACTGATAAATCATTTTAGCCCCCTTAGAAGGGAGCAAATGTAAAAAGTGTCTCACATTACCCCGTTCTCCCCTATGTCCTTTTGATATACCGTATAACATTTTTAAAAGGTTCACCTGTGTATTCTTATAGGAAACTATCCCTGCATTCCAATACCCATACTTCCATACTATTTAGTATTTAGTATGCCAGAAAAAGATTTAGGATGTCCCAATACATGCACGTCATTTGTAGTATTCAGATTTTTTTTCCCTCGTGTGGCCCTAAAACTCTTCTGTACTTTAGTATGTAGTGTAGTAAAAAGAAAAAGTATGTGAATTGGAACGCAGGGTGTGTCTGACACCATATCAGAGGGATGTTGGTCAAACTCTATGTTGAAGCCAAGTGGAATGCATTACGTTGATTATGATTTGTCATAATCTAACCAGCCATACTGGAAGACCGTCAGCAGCAAGGTCCACTCACCCTGCAGCTTGAACCATCCAGCATTGCCATCATACTGGAAGGTAATGTCCTCATTGATGACATTGAAGCTACGCTCAAGCTGTATAATTGGACATATGCTCTGGATTATCCAAAAAGACGAAAGAACAAGGTCAATTTATCAAATTTTAAAGTGCAGCCTTCAGATAATTTTAAAGGTTAATTTTCCTGGTTTTGGGAAGAGCAACTTGACCATATCGATGTTAATGAATATAATTAAAGTTTACCATAACTTCAGATTGCAGGTAGGACTGCAGATTGTCTGATTCTGGTAGCAGAGAAAAATTGGTCATAAGCCAGTGGAAGTGAATGTATGGCAGAGACACTTGTGCTTTGAGTGTGCAGCCTTCTTAGTGTGTAGTGTGTTGTGTGTGTGTTAAAGAAGATTGACCTCTCCAACGCCACACACTCACCTGCAGACAGCTGGACAGTCACCCTCGTCAACACCCCCTCCTCTACTCTCCCTCGCTCGTTATCATTTCAGCTCCGCAGAGACTCTTCTAATGACAGCGCTTGTCTATAACGTCGCCGTCACGGCTCGTGTACTTGTGTGTGTTGCCCTGTGAGTGTGTGTGTGCGTTTGTGCACTCGTACGGGCTGCATGTTTGCCCTGTAATGACAGCGGCTGTCTATAACGGCTCATCCTGGCAGGGATCATTCGGTCCTCCCTCTCTCTCACGTCCGCTGTCCGGTGTCACCCGTGTCCGGGTGGACGATGATGTGATCTTTAGTCCCCTCTGCGATCCATAGACTGGCATTTGGCTCAGGGAGCGTCCCCCGGCCCTGACATGCATGCTAAAGCTTGCTGCTGTTCCGCCGATATCCCCCTGCCACACCTTACCTCCCCCCAACAGGAAGTTAACGCCAGCCAGCGCAATATTCCGACGGCAGCATTAGATACTGGAATGGCAGTTAGCCACTGAAGTTCGAGCCCCTGTAGGGAAAAGAATAGATGGATTGTGTGTATGCATGAATGTGGAGTGCAGTGTGTCTTTTGAGTAAAAAAAAAAGTAAGTTAAATTAAAATTAAATTAAATTGGGAAAAACGTATTCCAAAACAACAAATAACCTCTGTATTTAAAAATACATATAGTAAACAAAATTGGACAACTGTAAGGTCAGTGCCTGTTGTATTTGTGTATTCAAATAAACAGTTTTTTATTTCATTAGTGCGTATTGGCATCTTTGAGCAAAATACCCCCAAAAATTTTGCTGCGGCGCTCCGCGCCGCACCTCCTATTCCCATGGCCAGCAGCAACCTTTACTAAGACATTTCCTGGGGGCTACAGAGATCCCTTGTGATCCGTGATAATGTAGGTTACATATGTAGGCTGAGTTATAAAGCATATAACTGAAAAACAAAGCTAAAGATTTGGATTTGACATATGTACGTTATTTTGCCATTATTTTACTGGTCCGGCCCACTTGAGATCAGAGAGGCTGTATGTGGCCCTCGAACCAAAATTAGTTTGACACCCCTGCTGTAGGCCAACATGGGCCTATTTGCCGGTTTGGGTTAGGTAGTTTGAGTTAGGGTTAGGGTTAGGGTTAGGGTTAGAGGGTGGAAAAAATAATAGACTAGGGAACGTATGACCCTTTTTCCAAAAAAGGGTCCTATGTTCCCGGATCCTATGTTCCCCGGTCACATACAAAGTGGGGAATACAGGACCCGGGGAACATAGGACCCGGGGAACATAGGTACGCTCCCGTGGAAAGGTCTCCTTTGTTTTATCACTGCTGTGTGTGTTTGTGTGTGTGTGTGTGTGTGTGTGTGTGTGTGTGTGTGTGTGTGTGTGTGTGTGAGTGTGTGCATCAGTGTAGGAAGAATAATTGAGGCCTTTTTTTACTTACTTCATGTTGTCTTCACTGTAACCACTCTGGCATCAGAAATCTGTAGGAGAGAAAACACAAGCAGCCATTGCTGAAGAGTCAAAGTTCCTGACTTGATATTTCAGTGTAGTTGCTGTAACCCAGACAGCTAGGCTACTATGATTTTTGAGGAGGCAGCATCCACACCCCATACAGTGTAACTCCTTAACACAGAACTATAGATAAAGTTTTCCTTCCGAATTACACAAATAGTAGACATTGTTTGGTATTTGAGCTGTTGTTCTGAAGCTAAAGACAAGGTAGACATATTTAGTAGTTTGATAAGCCTCCTTCCTTCTTCAGATGCAGCTTGGCTTCCTGAGATGAAACAATGCTGTAGTCCTGGCAGAGAATCTAGGTCGTAAACACCATCAGCATCAAACCGAAGACAGTTTTAACCAAAATCCAATTTGTAACGAAAAGTAAGTATTACAATTTGGCTGTTGCTGGCTGCCTTATCCCTCCACCGTGCTGGGCTTCTCCCTTATCAGCTTCATATGATGAAACCTGGCGATAGCATCTGTTGCCTTGACACATCTGTTTGGTTCTTTTGTATGTAGCATTGGCAGTATTTATTGTGCTCCCTGCGGAAAGCCCTGTGTTAATTGTAGTCATTATGGAGCAGACTCAGGACTAAAGTTATTTTGACAATAAAACTGGATATTCATATATCTGCAATAAGTGTCCCTGCTTATCTAATGAATATGGGAAATAGCAAGCTGCAGTTAAAGCCAGATTATTGTCATCCAGCAGTCTAGAAGAGACACAAGGGCACAGTGAAATGAACGTGGGCTTTCACGTCAGGAGTGGCTGGTGATAGAGTACTAAGCAACTAATGTTTTATATAGATAATTTGTTTAGTGCTATGACGTTACACAGCATTGATTCAATCCACGAAACCTCTCACATTTTGTATTTAGTGTCTGTTACATCTTAGAAGATGCATTCTCCAGCCGATGGAAAGCAATGTTTTTTTTAATTCCCTGCATTATCAGCATTTTGTTCAGTAAATTCAGTAGTTAGCATGAGCAGTCAAAGGAACTTCAGTAGGGGAGAACGGGGTAATTTGTCACATGGGTTGGATGTCACATTCGTTATATCTCGCCACCAGAGCGCGCTAGCTCTGAAATGTTGATATAAAAAAGGTCCAGAATTGGGATCAGAGGTCACATACATAGACTTCCTTGGAGGAAGACAGCTGCATTTCAGGTGAGAGGATGTTTTGTGTTTTTCATGTCAAATTCAAAATATTTTGCTTCTCAGTATTTTTCTTCTAGGCTTTTACACAATGGGTTTATAACAAAACACGTGTTACCCTCAGAAAGTGTGAAGGGTAAACTATAGTTTAGATTGTGGTTAGCAAGCTAATTAGTTGTCAGATGGTTGTTGGCCTTGATGCTAGCAAGAAATTCAAGTTGGGGTTGGTCGTCAAATTTTTTGGGGGGTTGGTTGTCACATGTTATCTCAAGGCTGCAGCCAGAAAAGGAACCCAATAACGAAATAAATTGTCAAGCTGTATCCTCACTGACACCCCAGATAAGGAAAGAATAGAGCAGGAAAAGGCAGCTAGCAAGCAAAAGAAAAAAGGGCAACAAAATCAAAACAACCCAGTGCATCCCAAACTAGACCAGCTGCCAAGGCTACAGAACGTTATGTAGGCCTATTTGTCAACTTGACAATGCAATTAAACATTCAAATTTGGTTCTGCCTCCTTGCCTTCTTTTTAAGATTTTTCCCATTAAGATAACATTGTGACAAACAACCCCATAGTGTGTGACAACCGACCCCTTGATGGGATTGGTTGTCACAATGTGTCAGAGTGTCTTTGATGGTAAATTACTTCTTCATTACAATAAGTTGGAAAAAAAGAGAGACACACATTTCTAGCCAACACCTTAAGCTTCAATTTAATGTAGGAATGGCTATTGACAGATGTTTTGGTGATGAGCAATTCTCACTAGAGTGAAAAGTGTGCCTACTTACCCCGTTCTCCCCTATGTCCCTTCATTTTTTATGTCTCCAACTTATCTTGTTCAGGTTTGTGGATGGCTGGATTCTTTCCCAGCATGCCCTGTGCTAAAGGCAGGGTACACTCTGGACAAGTCTCCATTTTATAGCAAAGGGCTGAATGAGACTGTAGTGTAAAACAACACATTATTTAACACTTAACCATCTAGACTATGCTGTTTAAATGAAAAATAAATAAATCCTCATAGATTATCACTTTAAATAAGATGAGTTCTGTTAGATGTGCTCACCAAGTGTCCTTTAAGTTCATATGTGTTTGACCATAGGAAGTCTCTATGTTTATTTGCTTGATTGTATTGACGTGTGTGTTCTGTTTATGCATCCGTGTTTTCTATCTCTAATGCGGGCTTAGAAGCTCTTTGGTGAGCCGTTCGGCGTGTGTGTTCTGGCTGGTGTGTGTGGCCCTGGGGGACTGGCTGTGTCCACTCCTGCATTGATGCCATCACGCTCTCATCTGCATACCTGACAGCACAGACCTTCTTCTTCCAACCCCCTTTCCTCCAGCGCAACCTTTTCCTGCCATTTCTCCTCATTTCCCAGTGGCTTTTTTGCTTTTGCTTCTTCACCTTTCTCTGTCGTCCTGCATCTCTCTTTCATTCTTTGCTTTCTCACCTCTTTGCCATTTTTCTCCCTGGGTCAATACTGTGTGTGTTGGGGATTCAGCAGTTGCAGTTTGTAGATAAACACCCTGTTAGCAGGATTAGCCCAGTTGTCCTAACAATGTAAACCCGGGATTAGGCTCAACTCTCTAGGGATAAATGTGTGTGCATGTTTGAGTGTGCGTGTGTGTGTGCTGCCTTTCAGAGCATGTAATGTCTTAGGAGCTCACAGCAAATAGGAACAAGTCAGTAAAGGCATTGTAATTATTGCATATTTGTTTCAAAATACATGTTTACCATACCTTTTTGCTGAAAGATTTGGAAACTTCTAAATGCCATGTGTTTCTGTCAGTTTAGTTAGGACTCTGTAGGCAGGCCTGTGGAATTTCTTGTAAACAGAAAAAGGTTATGTTAACTTTAAAGGTGGAGTCAGTGATTCTGGAGAAAACTTGCTGTCAAAATCAGCTAATATCTACCCACGATCCACTGTAAGTACTGTGTGTGGACTGACAAAAAAAAATTGATTATGTTAATACACAACCTAGGCTCTGTAAACAAATATGTTTTAGCTATAGTGGGCCCCCTTTGTTTACATGCCCTTTGTATATATTACCTGTTTACAGAGCCTAGGATGATAAAAAGTGAACAGTATAGCTACATGTTCAAAGGTTTATCACTTCCTAAAAACTGCACAGCTATTTTTGTAGTGCTGATATGAAGGATTTTTGTTGTCATTTTAATGTCAACATGTGCCAGATAAACAGTAGAATTGCCCAATCAGGTAATAAAGTAACATATTAGAGCCCTCTGAAAAGGGATCCCTGCTGTATCAACACAATGGCCTTATTGAAGTGAATGTTAGACTGCCTTTTTTATACATTGTTACTGTCTATTTGAACACAGCCTTAGGCTTCCTTCATGTAACATTTTGTTGCAGAAGTTAGGCTTTTAAAAAAAAATCTGAAATAACTTCAAATGAAATGCTTTACTTTACTTTTGTGTTGTTGTTAAAGATCAGAATCAAACTGTGTCACTAGATACAAAGTCTTTACATAAACTCATGGAGTATGACGAATCAGCTGAACTCCGTTTTTAGAGCTCGGGGTGACCATCCTAACTGCTGGCGAAGGGGGCGCAGGAGAAAGAGCTGAAAAAGGCATTAGACGGGGAAGTGAGAAGGGGCGGGGGGTTGAAAAGGGGCGGGGCATGGGGCTGCTGTGGTGGTGGCGATGAGGAGGTGAGAGGGCAAAGGTCAGTCCCCCCTAGTGATATCTCCTGTGCCAGAGAGGCAGTCACGACCCGGTCAGCGGAGGTTCAGGTGTCAGAGAGAGACGGCTGAGTGACGAGACCAGGCGGGACCCTCTCCTGCGCTCCGTCCCGGTTGGACCTTTCATCCTTACTTCCCACCCTCTCGCTGTCACTCCTCCTTTGACCCATCCCTCCCTTCTTTCAACCGCTCCCCTCTTTCCCTCTCTCCATCTACCCACAGAACCTCAAGCCTGTCATCCTCTCATCCACCACCCTCCTTCCCCCCAACTCACCTTCTTTTTCACCCCTTAAGTTAAACATTACCACAGGGTTTCACTCAGCAGGCCAGGCTGACTGGGGCAGCTCTCTGTGGGGCTGCATGTCTTCAGTCCACCATCATATGCTCACACAGCTTTCATTCACACGTGCACAGAGACATTCTCAGGCTGCAGCACATACTGCACATATGCACACAGGTTGTTTGTTGCGTGCTACCAATAGGGAACATTTGGAGTATTCGAGTTTGAAGGGAGTTTCCAGATTCACATACTTGTTCTTATTTCTCTATTTGATGCAATAATGCATGTCAGTTCTGAACACAACAATCATTGTAGAGATTCTGGACATGTGGACACCACTAGGCAAAGACCACTTCTTGAGGAATATAATATGACTTGCAATAAAAGAAAGAAAATTCTCTAATATACTGATGATCTGTTTTAATGCTGAGCGTCTCTATTTCAAGTTCCAGGACAGGCCTGCTATACCTCTTTCTTTAGGAAGTTGGGTAAAACTGAACATGTTTAAACCTGTGTAAGGCTTAAGTGAATTCATACCACATCAATGCTGTGAGGCATATGTACAGTATATATATTTCATCCGCAACCAAGGAACTGAAAAACCAACTGATTGAGACTACATACAGTATGTTAGTTTCGAAAATGTGATTTGATAGAAAGAGTAGCGAAGAATTGTTAAGACACTGCGATTGATTCTATTAACCTCCACAATCTTAATACGGTCATTTAGTTCTCTGTAACAGTAAAACGTGTATTTATTGCAGCTTATACACATTTAAGGTACCCATTTCCATCTTTTGATGCAACCATCAAATCAATATAATACACCTATAATTGTGAGTGGATGGCTTTATAGTCCTGTTGCTTACCATTGAATTGGGAGGGATTGAGCTTCCCATTCCATCATAAATGGCGTTTCACTAGTAACAGCACACGGTATAACCAGGAATTCAAACTATATATCAGATAAACTATGTCAACATGTCAAAATACTATTAGAAAATGATATGCAATATCACAACAGTGGATACTCATAAGTTATTGACTCATTCTGACCTGGTCATCAGCCAGAGCTGATAGATTAAACACAGCTGACCGCAGGTCACTGTGATGGTGTCATTTCATCAAGGACTGCTGATGGACGAACAAAATCTAGCTATCAGTTATTATGATAGTGACTATTGTGCCTGTAGTTGAAAAAAAAAATATTATTCTTTAGAGATTAGTTATGGCAAAATGGTAACCATCACCTTTTAATGACCCACAAAACCAACAAAAACCTAGCAACCATAAAGATAAATGTCCTCAGTGATGTATAGATTGGTCCAATTAAAGGGATAGTAAAGTATTTTTGGAAATGGGGTTGTATGAGGTACTTACGCATAGTTAATCTTTTTATTTATGGAGATGGCAGTCAGCAAACTCATTTTAACAAGCTTGGGGGAGACATCACTCTAGCCGAAGTCGGCATTGTAATGTTGCAGAGGGTGCCAGCCAAAAAATTGTTTTTCGTCACATATATAAATGCTTACCTTAAAACTAAATATCCATTCAATTGTAGCTGAATTTAGGCTTCTATGCAGACTGATATGCTGCAGTGCCTCAGCATACAGCCTTTTATTTTTGCACTTCTTTCAAGCGTATTTGGGTCATGTCTTACTACGCCAACTTGTTCCGTCCCGTGTAGTGTAACAGATCAGTCAGCCAATCAGCAGTGAAAAAATCATAAATTTAGTTTAAAATTTAACGGATGTTCATATTTCAGGTAAGCATTTACTGTGTATATATATATATAGCAAAAACATGTTTTTCAGCTGGCCTCATCTGCAACATTACTATGGTGGCTTCAATGGCTACCCCAAACTCCTTGAAATGACAGCGCTGACCACCATCTACATAAGATAGCAGTCCAACTATGCATAAGTTACTAAACAACCCCAATTAAAAAATACTGAACTATCCCTTTAACGGCAGTAGCATTTGTAGTTTTGATCACATTTTGCCTTGTTGCCACCCTATTCTGAAATTGTAATCTTTGATAAATTCCTTTTGCCTCATAATATCAAAATCCACCAGCAGTTTTCTCCATGCTAAATGGTCTCCCAACTCCATGCCACAAACCATGCACCGCAACCCTTTTGGCAGATAAGAACATCGGTATTGGAGGATTTTGCTAAACAAATGATTCAATATTGGGGTTTCTTTTTTTTATATAATGCCAACATTTATTGATGTCTTGCTTTTCTACAATATCTAGATAATGAGAAATTAATTATAGTTCCGGCATGTGTAGAATTATGGCAAATAAGACACTGGGTCAGGTTTACTGTCAAATATAGTGGAAATGTTTTTTTTCTTATATGCTGATCATTCACCTGATCTCTACGCTCTTACTTGTTGCTACACATAGAACACCCTCATTTCGGCACTGGCACTAGAAGTTGGCATTGGACATACATTTTGAGGTGCAGACTTGTCCAATACAGGCATAATTATAGTAATACAGGGCTGGGTCAAAGACCAATCTTGAGACTAATTTCTGGTGCACACATAATCACAAAAACTATCTTCTTTGCATTTTTGCGGCTGCATGTATCTAAGATCCCTTGGAGGCATTGTGTTTGTGTGAATTTCATTTGCTGAATAGGCTAATGACATGTAATGTACCTGCGGCTATATCAAGCTAAAATAGTTTGAACATCTTTGATGGGCTGTGCAAAGCTTTTTAACTAAGGCTCGTGATAATGGGGTCGCCAAATATAGAACAATGTTTTTAGGCAAGTATTATTTCCCCCCTAAGCTTTCTTACTGCTTCTCGTGTAGGAGCAGTCGTTTATATTCATAATCATTTCACGTCTGCAGAACGGACCTCACCCCGAAGGTATGGATAAGCTTGTCATCACTCTCTTACGGTGTGTCATCATCGTGTTGAGTGGCTGGTATGCCTGAGGACAGGAGACAGCCAGACATAGGCACTGGCAGGTATGCACACACAGACATGTACTGTGGCAGGTGCAGGCTGCACGAAGGGCTTCTAGTCGCTTCTTCTGTGTTGCTTTTCATTAACTTGTCTAATGCAATCAAAGACTGTCAGCAAGAGTGACAGAAGGAGAAAGAAAGGGAAGAAAAGGTAGAAAGAGAGAGAGAGATTGCCTCCCCATATTTCCACAGATATGACTGGTCACGCAGCTGCATCTAAAATTAAACTTCCTTTTTCTGTCTGATAACATTGTGTCTGACCTTTTGTCGCCCCTGAAGCGTCCTCGGGCATTTTTGCACAGACAGATGTATCACATACACACGTGTACAGGTGAGAAAAGGTAGTGATAAAAGCATGAGCGCTCTGGGCAGCATACATTCTACACTGTCAGCCCATCATACAGCATATCTCCAGCAGCGCACACCTGCAAGTTCCAAAAATATATATAATTTATATATTAAATGCAAGTATTATTGTTGAAAAGGGACATTTTCAGCAATGCAATCAGGACGTTTAGTCAAATGCCACAGCTAATGAAATAACGACAGTATACATTTGCCCCTCTGCATAAACCGATGGCTTATTTCTTATCTTTCGGAAGGCGCGTCACTCTGCTAAAGGTTAAAGGGAAGATATATTCTAATCAGGGACTCTTTACAGAACAGCAGCTCAATAAGGTCAACTGGTGTCACAACATTTAGGTTGAAGGGAGGAATGTGTGTGTGTGTGTGTGTGTGTGTGTGTGTGTGTGTGTGTGTGTGTGTGTGTGTGTGTGTGTGTGTGTGTGTACGCAAGTGTTTGTGAGTGCACTAGTGTGATGGTGACTTCGCAGTCAGCCTTTGTTTACCTTTCTGTTGCTTGTGCGGTGTTCCTTTTTTGTGTTCTCTCTTTGTCTGTCTTTGGTCCCTTGTTTTCTAGTTGTAATGCCAAAACACTATCACTACATACCTCTTAGACACACACAAACAAACCCACACACACACACACACACACACACACACTCACACTCACATGCGCTGGTGTCTGACGGGGTGATCCGCCGGCCAATAGGCTGTATTGATTATTGGGCCAGGGGAGGTTGGTGGAGCGGCAGCAGTAATTAGGGCTTTTTGGTGTGGATTAGCTGAAAGAAAAGGTCACACGCTCAACATCAGTGGCAGGACCACAGGCAGGGACAGGGAGGGGGTGGACCAGTGGAGGGGACAGTCCCCAAACATGATGTCCATGAGTGGCATGGGCCATGTATCTATATATAAGTACGCATGTGCAGAAGCTGAGTGGCGGACAGCTTTGGATGATTGCATTTTACTACAACTTGGATCTTATCTTCTCATAGTGAATGAATTAATGAATTGTATTGGTGATGATAATGCTGCTCGCATCAGAATAATTGCAGAAATCTAGGAAAACCAGTGACATTAAAAGTCTGATAGGGCAGAAACATGATCATTCAGAATGGTCGTAAACAGGCCAGTGATTTAGAGAGAATATCAAATCCACTTTATTCAAGGGTAAAACCCAAAGGGAGTTCACCCATAATTTCAGTAATAATCTCCATTTGCACAGGGAAACTGTGAGCAACATACCTCACTAACAGAACAGTAAGTGAGGTATGTTTATGTTTAACCACGAGTCTGGTCTATAGTCAGTTTGGGTTAAAGATTTACGACTCACTTTTATTTCTCTTCTTAATAAGTTTGATGGGATTCTTTAAAGGAAAACTCCATGGACTTGCTAACAAGTCTAACAGAGGAGCAGGTTGCTTCTGCATATGTGAAACAAAACGTTGCATAAAGAGATGTCAGTGTCAGTTAGAGCTAAAGACTTTTAAGTTTGAAAAAGAAAATCTGGGGGTGTCTAGTTTGAGAGAGGGGGGGTCACCATACCTCTCCAGCCCACACCTTTTCGCTCGATGCTAAAATGGTAGAAGCGAAAAGTCACTCATTTGCCTCGCAGGGTTTTGCAATCTATAAAACATTCAATGCCGCCATGTTCCCTGATCTCAGCAATTACCTGTGAATACGGTGTTATCATAACCTATAAAGCTGATGACCAAACCAACAATTAAAAGACCCAAACAACATCCTTTAACGTGTTACATGGTTGTATGTACTCAGACCATGCATTATTATTTACTACATTATTATTTCAATTTACTATAGTGCATACAATTGGCTTTTAATGTAATCAGCTCATGTACTGCTTTAACTATCTTACAGCTTTCCTTCTCTCTCTATTTCTCTAACTCTCTTTGGACCTGCAGGTTGACTTCTCAGCGGTATGGCAGGTCTGAGTGTGTCTTAGAGGGTCACGACCCCACTACTGTGACCTGGACAAACAGGACCATGGAGCTGCTACAGGACATGGAATGTTCCCTTTTGTTTTTGTTTTGTTTCCCTTTTTTTGTTGAAAATGTGGAAAATTCCTTCCTCTGTACTTGCCTGTGCAAAAAAGGAAAAATTTTCTTGGTTACGAATGAGGCCGAGTTTACACAAGGTGACAAAAAAGAAAAAGATCAGGCACTGCACTGTGTTGTTACTAGGATGCATTATTTAATTTGTCTTTGTGATTGTCGTCTTCTAAGCCTCTTTAAATGTGATTTATTTTAAGCGCCACACTTTTTCTTTCTGGACATATTTTTGGTGTTAGCACAGCCACTTGTCTGCATTATCTGTACGCCCCCACATTATATATGTCTGGCACCATGTGGAACCAATGGTTTCTTAATAAAAAAAAGGCCAATGTGAATGATTTAAAAGGTGTCTGCTTGACTGCATTTACTGGGTGTCAGCTCCCCTTCTTCTGCTGCACAGCAGCTCAGTGTAAGGCAGCAGCAGCTGTGGCTGCTTTGGGACTGCTGGTTATGTGCTAAGCTGCAGCGCTCCTAGTGGTAGTGCATGGAAAAGGTGATAGATTTCTGCAAATCAACCAGACATGGGAAATGCTGATTGAGAGCTTGCATGCGGGAGTATTGCTTTGTATTGCATTGCCTTGTTTTTTTGTCTTGTGTTTTTGCAGTGGCATTGACAGGCATGTTTACGTGTATGTGTGACGGTGGTGGCAGGAGCGGCACGCATGCATACATGATTTTTCTGTCTCATCACACATCCTTGCGTGTGTTCTCGAATGTGTGTTAATGCCTCACTGGAGAGATCTGTGGTACTTTGTGTTCCCCAGCACATCCGAACCTTTCAATGTACCAAACAATGTGAATAATTATGAAATGTCAATGGAAAAGGCATGCAATCAGATGTCCTAAAGAAGTGTGCTGTGACAATAAAGGACATACTGTACATAACTGGCACAAATGTCAGAAACAACAAGTTACGACCAGGCAAACCTACAATCCTCTGAGGCCCCAAAAAGTACGGCCTCTTCAGATCACTGAGGACAGGGCATGTGTCAGATCCGTGTCTGACGTCAACATTTGACGTCTTTCTGCAGCTGCAGCATTAAGATGATTTATTGACACACAGAAGCGTTATGAAATGTTTACAGTGACTGGTAAAGGTGAAAAGGATTGTCTGATGATTAGCAACTTGCATACTTTTTTCAAAAGGTATACTTAAATGCAAAGTACAAAAGTCAAAGTTTGTATAACATCCATTCTACATTCATTACAAAATCCCTTATCCCTGTAATACCTGGTATTCCTGTTGTCACAGCAAACTTGGTGAAGACTTTGTTGGGATTTTCCATGACAAGGGTATGCAGACCTGATCTTGTCTGTTTGCGTCCTCGCTGGAGAGTCGGTTGTCATGGTGCCCTGGACATATACAGCTAACAGTACACCTATATGGTACACTATAGCAGCAGGAAAAGGCAGGGCAGCGAGGGTCCATCCGGAGTCTGCACAGCTCCTGCATTATAGAGTTCACCAGAGGGTCAAAAGTGTCACCACATACATCACAGCTGTAGCAGAACGGCACACAGCGTTGCCATGGTGATCAGCCATTTTTTTTATACCCACTGTGCTAAGCCAAACAGTGGTGGGTGGGTGCCGAGATACGAGAAAAGACAAAAAGGATTGTGTGCCCCTGTCTTCTATATATTTCAGAGTGTGTGTATGTGAAGTGACTGTGTTTATTTGACCAGGCGTATTTTGCTTACTGCTAGAGAGACCCATGTGCGCCTTCCTTGTTTGGTAGGCCTATCTGTGGTCTCAGCTGTACTCATCAGGATTGCTGCGCCACAATAGCTAAGGTGCCCGCGGTGGGAGCTGCACAGTGTGATAAAACTGGCAAAATGATGGTGTCAGAGGCTCCATTGAACACAATCAGGCTGTGGTGGATGGGCTCGGCTGTTGGGTTTGGGACCATAAGTCTGCCGATTAAACATGCATGGGGAGAATCCTTCATCGCCGGGCGAAACAAAGCCGCCCTGCCCTTCCCACGTGTTCCAACATCGCCATGGAAAAAGCCTGTTTCCTTGGCAACCAAACTGCCTCTCTTTGTCACAGGAATGGTAAAGGCGGAGGAGGGAGGGGAGGAGGGGAGGAAGGGAGGAGGGGAGGAGGGGGGAGTTGAGTGGAGGCATGACAGTCCACACTGACCTCCACCTGACCTCTAGGTGAATGTGCCGTATTGGCTTCATGCTTTCCGGATTTAAGACTGTGAATCGTAATCCACAAATTTCATGGAAGTAATTTCAACTGAATTAAAAAAAAAAAAATCTACAATTTGTTTTTTTAATTTTCTAAATACCATAGAGATTAATACAGTGAACAAAATTAATAGTAAATGTTCTTAGACAGCAAAAGGAAGGACATTTACATAGGCAGTCCTTACTCCACACTGACAAGACTGCACCACTTTAACTATTCCCTAAAAAGTCGTCATCTTTTCTTCCACCACCCTGGAAGTGGCGGGTTGGAGGGCCGGTTTGAATCTTTGAATCTTGAATCTTGAATCGGCGAAGGTGAGAGAAGCATTAAAAAAGGGTTGAGTGAAAAAGAAAGGACTCAAGGCGAGAAAATGGAGGATGCTGTTCAGAAAGTGTATTGGTAGGAAAAAACAATGGCTTGCTAATCCAGGCAGCCGAAATAAAAAAGAGAGGAAGGGAGACAAAGTGAGACGCCGCTTTTAATGTCGACCCACGGCTGCTCTCAATAGCCAATGGTGCCTCTCTAGCTCTAATGTTAAGCTAGTGTTTCCCTAATGGGTGTAATGACATATGGAGCACAGATTGCAGCAGGGAGCCGTCTTCACTTTGAAACCACTGTCGCCTCCCTCAGGGCTTCGCAAGCAGTACAATATGAAGAAGCGGTGACCGTGGACACGCACACAGGTCATTGTCTGGTGAACTCTTTCATCAGAGGATAATCGAAAGCATCTTTTCATGACCTGAAACAGCTTTAACACCTAAATGCAAACAGCTGTCAACAGGTGCATTACTTTCTTTTTCAATTGCCCGACGATTCTTATCTGAAAAACACCAAATGACGACGTGCATTGTTTTGTAAATTCTCGCCACAGGGCCATCGGCATCTCCTTGTAGCGAATCGCCCGCCATTTTGTGTCAATTTGTTCCCATCAGCGATATCTCTTCCTCCTCTCAGCTCCTTTAGTCCATCCACATCTCACTTGTCGTCTGGCCGTCATCTTCTCGCGGACTGTTTACGGATCTCTGTTGGCTTTTTCATGGCGCTGGAAAGTGGAGCTAATGGGCTTTCGAATGCTTTATTGTGAATGCAATCCGTCAAGAGGGGAGTGATAGGACCAGATTTGATTAGGGTGGCGACAGTGGCAGAATAAAAGGTGCCTAAAAAGAGAGGGAATTTTGTTTGTTTTTGTGCATGTCTCTGTGCGTACAGCAAAATAAACTTCATAAAGTACATTTAGCCACATTTACTGCTTTACTACAGCCTAATTAGATGCCCTTGGATCATCCTTATCTCTGCAGCTCCGTTCATCCCCCACTCCCAATCCCACTCCCATTCCCATTCTCTATTCTCTTTCTCTCCACAGTTTCCTTCTTCCATGTGCATCCCTCCTCCAGAGGGGCAGAGCAACACTGCCTCCCTTGGCTGTATGTGGTAAATGTGCTCTTCTCTGGCAGATGAATGATGTCAAACAGACATATTTATATTCATTTAGGACTGAGGAGGAGGAGAACCCATCTGTAACGGATGTGATAGGAGCCGCTATGTGTGAGCGTGCGTGCGCCGAGGTGTGTCTTGTGTGTCTCAGTGTGTGTGTGTGTGTGTGTGTGTGTGTGTGTGTGTGTGTGTGTGTGTGTGTGTGTGTGTGTGTATGTGTGTGTGTGTGCGGGCACACGCGTGTTTGAGCATGTGTTCCAAGGTATCCATCGTTCATGACAAATGAATTGTGCTTTTGTGTGAGTTGATACCGGGTTTGCGGATTTGTGTGTGTATGGAGCCTGTGTGTTTGTGTGTGGGTGTGGGTGTGGGTGTGTGTGTGTGTGTGTGTGTGTGTGTGTGTGTTTACAACGTAGAATATATATGTGTGTGCGTCTGCGTGCAAGCGAGGTCATTCCCCGGTCACTCGTTCAGGCTGTGTGATGAATGAAGAGG
Organism: Ammodytes marinus; assembly: GCF_949987685.1. Lineage (NCBI taxonomy): Eukaryota > Metazoa > Chordata > Actinopteri > Uranoscopiformes > Ammodytidae > Ammodytes > Ammodytes marinus. The sequence goes on from NC_137221.1 coordinate 17,876,234, forward strand.
CGAGGTGCCTGCAAAGCCGGAGAGATTTGGGAGAAACATTGTTCCACAGGGTTAAAAATGGTCTTGTGTTGTGCCGGAGGCTGAGGGAATGTTGCTACAAAAAAATTGTACGACCGCCTTAAGTGGATGTTCATCATATTCGACATTTAATATAAAGCTCGGCAAAGTAATAAACTAATAAAATATTAATATTAGCCATTTTATTGTGCAGATTTGCTCAGTGAGAGAATTTGAGAGTTAACTGCAAATCGAAAATTTGTTCTCTCTGTATCAATGCTCATCTCTTGTTTTCCTACAGGAGAAAGGAGGTGGAAATGGCCGTGCTTGGGTTGGACGACAGGCTGGCAGGGTCAAAGACATCTGACTCAACCAGGAAGTATCAGGTTGCAGTAGACGGGAAGTCGGTGGACCAAACAGGAAGGATTTTACGCAGAGGAGGCTACTGAAAGCCAGCAGCATTCACAGCCATCAGTGGCTGTCAGCACAGGCTGAAAAATAGACTATGTGTCTTAAGTGCAAGTGCATTTTTATATGTTCTTTACGAAATATGTGTTAAAAAAGTAAATCCAAATATATATATATATATGTTTTTTAAACATTTTAATCCAAATATTCAGATAATGGTACCTACAGTAGTTCATGGTAACTACTGTATGTATGTGAGACGGTAATCATGTTTCTGGATGTGGGCTCGATAGAGGTCAGCTCTGATGATGTGAGGAGCTGCTGAAGATGATTTGTGTGTGTGTGTGTGTGTGTGTGTGTGTGTGTGTGTGTGTGTGTGTGTGTGTGTGTGTGTGTGTGTGTGTGTGTGTCTGAGAATTTGCTCGGGACAATGTGGTCAGGCAGAGGTGCATTGTGGGATCGATGTCCACACCTCGTCCTAAATTATTCATCCTGTCAGCTGGCCTGTCCACCATCGCCGTGGAAACCGCTGACCAAGAGCTTTAGCCCCATCCCCACGGATTCACCTCTTCATCCCCTTCTCAGCCTTCGCTTCCTTCACTCTCTCTCTCTCTCTCTCTCTCTCTCATTATCTCCTCCCTGATTCGTTCATTTACAGCCTCTCTCGCCTTCACTCCTGCTCTCAGTTTTCCTTGCCCCTCCAATCTTTTCATCCGTCTTTCCACCACTCCGCGTTATTCAGTATATCTGTCTTCCTCATTAGCCCTGAACTCCCACTGACTCACTTTCTATCTTTTTCTCTCCTTTTTATCTCTCGCTCTCCCCCTGTCTTTCTTTGAGCTGACATTCTCTTCTCTGCCACCCCTGCGTTGCTGACTAAGATTATAATGTGTTGGCTTTGTACAATGTTTATGTTTGTGTCTTTGAAGTCTGCCCCAGTGCCCTTTTGGAAGACAGCCATAATCCTAGTGAGCCGCCAGAGGTTGTTCAATGTGCCTCAGTGTGTGTGTGTGTGTGTGTGTGTGTGTGTGTGTGTGTGTGTGTGTGTGAGAGTGTGTGTATTCAATCTCATACATGTGTGAACACATGATCAACCCTGTGTGCAGTGTGTGTGTGTGTGTGCGTGTGTGTGTGTGTGTGTGTGTGTGTGTGTGTGTGTGTGTGTGTGTGTGTGTGTGTGTGTGTGTGTGTGTGTGTGTGTGTGTGTGTGTGTGTGTGTGTGTGTGTGTGGGAGAGTGGGAGTCAGTAATTGTGACATGGCTCATACATCATGGCCAGAGCCCGTTTGATTACAAGCGGAGGGGCCCAGTGATTAATCGTCGGATTCAGCTTCCTGGCCCGAGTTGTGACACCCGGTCACAGAGCATCTGTACTGACACACCCCCATACCCCCGGCTGCCCTGCTCCAGCGTACCCCCATACCGCCTACACCCCTGTACACTGCACACATCTCCCCCCCACACCACACCTTCTCCTCAGTTCCTCTCCGGCACTCCATTACCTTTTGCCCTTTCTCTCGCCTCAAACTACACACACCTTACCTTTTCCTTGCCTTCCCCGATAGCCCTGCCTCCCTTGCATGCCTCCTGTTTTATCTTAGCCCAACCCTCCCAGCTCCATCTCCGCCGTATATCTTTTTCTTTACCACTTTGCACTCCCCACCTCTGCACTCCCTCGTCCTGCTCCTCTCCTCTCTCCTAACCTTTCCTTTTCAAGTCCTTTCGTGCAGCTTCATATTAACCAAAGCCTTACTGTTTTGATCTTATCACCTTTAGCCTTGCCATCCTCCCTCCCTTTCCCATAAGCTATGACCCCTCCATTCCCTCTTTTATATATAGACCAGGGCACACTAACCCTTTTCCCTAATCTGATTCTGCTACCCTGCGAAATATATCTTAACTCCCACATGCACACACAAGCAATCACACAACCTTTCAGGGGTCTTCAAAACACGCGCAAACACACTCTGCAAAGCCAAAAGGCTCCTATGTACTTTAGCTGCAGCATCTAAAAGGATCTTTAGCCCTCTCCACCTGCCAGTTAAGGTCATGTGATTCAGGTCCAAAGCAGCCCTTAATCTTAGAAGCAAGCAACCTTGAGGCCAATATGTTACCATCAACTGAAATACATGGAATTGTGGTATGAATTTTTTTTCTGTTAACCGGGAATTGTTCTTACACCTTTGGCCAAGTTTAATTGTAATTTTCAAAATGAGGGCCTGTTTGTTTGAATCAACCTTTGTCTTGACGGCTAGAAAATGTACTTACTGCTCACAAGTCACAACCCAATATTATCATTCTGTTATTTTAAGAGCAAAAATGAAACGAGAAAGACAAGTACAATGCAAGATACTCAATATTGATGAAAGCAAACAATAATTTTTAGGGATAAGCCAGCGTAATTCTATATTTTTTATATATCACACAAAACTTTAAAACAAGTTAGGAATATTTAGTTTAAAGGTGGAGTACAGCGATTTTGTACATCGTCGGAGAACATTTCCTCATGATCCGCAACTACTAAGTACCTTGTGTGCACTTAAAAAACACATGGTGTCAATTAACAGCATAGGCTCTGTAAACTGGTATGTAAACAAAGGGTATGTAAACAAGGGGACTCACCTCCTTGGCTAGCAACATGCTTATTTAAAACTGTGATTTTCACTGATGAGATTTTCATGTTTTTTGGACATCCATCAAGCTCTATGGCAGAGAGGAATAAGACATTTCAGGCTTATCTACCCAGACAACACTTGTTAGTAGGATCAAATTATTGTTGGTATTGTTCATGGGGTTTGTTGACACAACAAAGGCATATACAACATATGATCCAATCTTTTAAACACAGCAGAGATTTTAGAGATTTGATACTATTAGGAAGATAAGGAAAGAGTATGAGGAAGCTAGAGATGCAGGATAAGAGTCTATGCGAAACAAAGGAAGAGCATCTGTGAGTATGAGCAAGCAAGCTGGTGAGAAGCAGAGACAGTGTGTGTGTGTGTGTGTGTGTGTGTGTGTGTGTGTGTGTGTGTGTGTGTGTGTGTGTGTGTGTGTGTGTGTTCCCCTGGCTCTCACCTCCATGCGGTATCAGGATGAGGGATGGTCCTGCCAGCGATCAGCCCAGGCCCTGACTCAAGCTCTGCACAAGGATTCCCTGCTGAAACCATTAGTCTGGGCATTAAACACCATTAGAGCGCGCACGCACACACACACATACACACACACAGAGTGCTTGAGCACAACCTTACACTCCCAAATATACATCCATGATATGAGTGTGTAGTTGGATGCCCATACACACATACGTTGCATACCCACATGGATTCCTAAAGGAACACACACACACCCCATTAGACCAGAGAGTGAAGGAAAGTGACTGCCAGGAGGATTGGTTGATGCTGAGGGTAAGAGAAGGATAGATGAGAAAGCATGGTGAAGAAAAGAGGGACGGGAGATATACAAAGGAGGGTGTAAGGGCATTGAAAATACACTTTTCCTTTAATGTCTCTTTTTCTTGCCATCATCTACTCTATTTGCCTATTCTTATACATAATTAATTAACAACGAGTAAGAAATTAATTTCCTGGATGTCATCCTTAAGGCTTACGTCATCTTTCCCCCGCTCGGCACAGGATATGTAATACATATACACATGTTTTATGTTTCATATGAGCATCCTTATGCACATGTGTGTGTGATTTTGTGTGTCCGTGCTCTCATGCCACACGCTGGAGCGAGCGTGTCCCTGGCGATCCAGGTGTAATTGGGTTAGTGACAACCAGGACAATGTGACACCTGCAGGTCTCAGCTGTGCCTCTCCCCGCTGAACTGGCCTGGCGTCAGCTGGAGCTCTGTCATTTGGACTGGCCCTCAGCTGAAATGGCCATTCTGGGACTGATCCAGGGTTATAGGCTCCAATGGGCACAACGCAAATATCAGCCTGAATACTAACCTCTTGCCTTTCATCTGGACAGATGCAATCATGTAGGAAAGAGGAGGAGTTGACGTGACATATGTCCTAAGTGTGTTAAAAGCAGTGGCAGTTTGAGAGCAGCTTATTTCCAGACTCAGTCACCTGCACGTTTAAAGGACCCATGGTGAAATTCACGTCACACACACTTTGAATGTCCTAACATTTTCCTCATACAGGTTTATACTAGATTTTTACTCATTAAGTCCCTTAGTGACATAGGCTGTGTTCGGAAAGCCATACTAACGTCCTACTCATACTAATTTTGACTTCAATTTGAGTATGTGATGGTTGGGTATGCGAGTTTGGGTATGCGAGAAATTCCCGGATGAGTACTAACTTCCGGGAAGATTTTGGGTATGGATCGATTGGATACGTCGGAGGGATCTTCCGCCTCAAAACATAAAATTAAAAAATTAACAAATAATCAATTAGAGCTTACCTAAAAATAAGTGAGCCATGTTACTGTTTATTGTATTTAGGATATTAGCTCATTTGGACACTGTTTTGACTGTCTGTTTTCATTTAGGCGGTTAGCGATATTATATCTAGGCCTACTTTCAGTTTCATTACTGAGTCACCACGAAACGTGATTAGTGTTATTAAAAATAGGCCTACTTAGATTATAAAACAAGAGGTCTACTGTAAAACACAGATGATGAACACAGGACTGTAAAAATCTAGTTCAATATCTAACCTGTGGAGGGCGGTTATACGCCAAACAGCGTCTAAACGGCCTGAATCTTATAAGAAGAAGAAGAAATTCGTATACTTCAACTGAAAACGTTTCGACGCACCTCGCATACACAATCGATCTTTGAGTAGACAGTATGTAGTATATAGATGGTGAGTATGTAGGATGTAGGACACTAGTATGGCTTTCCGAACACAGCCATATACTCAACATCCTGGTGTTGTTGTCATGTGACAGCCATGTGACTGTGACAGGAAGTAGCCTCGTTTGAGTATGATCCGTCTTGCTCAGACCTGCGCAATTATGACGTCTTGCTGAGCGCACAGCATTTTTGCAGCATTTTTGCTGTGCGCTCCAGGCACCCAGGACTGTGCCTTTTCCGAGCGGGCAGCACGGACAGGTGGCCACGCCTGGTATTACACGCATTAGACTGTCTGGGACGGGTCCGTAAAACAAAATGGAGATCATAGGAGCCCTGCCCCATTCATTCCCAATACAATTTTGTCAAACAAGAATGTATCTCCGCTAAATTTTTCTGGATATCAATCAAAGTCTCATACTTTTCTTTAGACCATGTTCTAATAGAATGGAAGTTTTCGCTTTTCAAAACGCCACCGAAAGCGTTTTATAGTCGTTTTATTTTCAGTTTTAGCCGTTAGGCGTGTAGCCGCTAAAAGGAGTCATAGTGAAACAACCGTTGCTTCGGCCGGCCCGGCCTCCGATGGCGGGAGGAATCTTCGTTTATCACAAACTTTACAACAAAGGGGTGTAATTTAAAGATTACATATAGAGAATCATCGGGGATTAGTAATGTATACTTCCATGGTCGATAAACAATGCAACTGTGCTTGTCCCGCTTAGCTTAATGCACGGACATATTATAACGTTACACTGTTCGCGTCATGCTTTAGGGGCGTGCCAGGGCTCTCATGAGAGCAGTATGGCCGCTTCCTTGTTGCTTCTCTGCGCCAATGAGCAGCTTTCATAGGAATGAATGGGCGCCATGTTTCAATACGGTGTCCATTTCTTTATATGTCCATGGTGCGCTCAGCAAGACTGTCACTTTTTAATCATTAATCGAACCACATTATGGCCTTGGGGAAAAACCGTGTGATCTAAGTATTTAATCTGTAATGATCTGTCCTAATAATTATCAAGTGTATACCAAACCATGATATGTACCTCAGCAGTGAAAGTTAGTTCAAGCCCTCGCATGCCCTCTGTCAGTAAGCTGGGCTTTTGTTCTTCTCTTTGCTTCTGTAGAATAAAGAAGCTGCGCTAAATGTATTGACGGTGAACCACCTGAGAGGTGACGCGAGGAAGTTCGAAGAATTTTCGATTAAATTTTAACTTTAGGAGTCACCTGAGCTACTTAGCAGTGTCATTTATCAGTTTTTCATTTATGTAAATTGATCAAGTAGGCCTACAGTAACACCTGAGTCCACACTTATATGTTTAAATGTTAAAGGAATGAGTTAATTACAGCATCAACAAGAAATGAATGAGTTACACATCAAATCTCGATGATTTAGGTTGAAATTATACAGAAGCCAAGACATTCATCGACAGCTCTGTGCTGTCCTCTGAAAGGCACTTTGTGGCCTGAGCATTACCGCCGATTTATCCCACGCACACGCAGCAAATAAACGCTGCTAGTGTGTAACAGTTTTCCCTGATGCCCTCCTGCTCTCATCAGGCAGAACTTGTGATCACAGACTGATATCATCACACCGACGTCTCGCTGTCACATCGGATTTCTGCAGCTCCTGCCTGAAGACTGTCTCTCTAGGCCCGAGTGGCGGCCGACCATGCTAACCAGCGCCACGCCATCGGAAGCTAATAAATCATCTGTGGTTTTATTTCAGATTTATTCGGACTGTAATGAAGACGCGACGGGCCCCGGGCCGTAACCGACGGCGACAGGGTGACACTGATGAATGGCTGAAGGTGTGCACTCTGCAGTCGGAAGGAGAGGGAGGACTGTCAGGCTACGAAAGGTGCGCTGTGTGTGTGCCTGATCAAGTGCACTCCAAGGAGCTGTTAGATCACACAATCGGCACATTCAGCACGACCATCAAATATATAATTATTACTCCTCCTTGCAGACAGTATCAGAAACCGCTCCTCGTCAGCATTGTTATCTTTGCTGTCATCATCACTATCACCATCATTGCCAGACTCCTGGCTATTGTCTCTGCCATCATCACCATCAAAATGGTTATGATCAAATCTATAATCATTATTATCATAAGCATCAATATTTTCATCACCATGATGAATCCGCCCACACTATCAAAGGGACAGGGGCAAAATATGAAAAAAAACAAATGTCAACAAATGTGTAGGCCCGTACATGCGTGCTGACATACACTTTTTCTTATTTTTTAAATAATGTCTGAAGACACTACAGGCTGCCTAGTCACTGTGGCTGCTGTGGAGCAATGTTTACGCTTTTAATAATTACAGACGACTGGACAGAAATACAAAAGGCCCCTATTTTACAGAACCAACACCATGGGACGGCAAGTGCAATGGGCCATGCACATTTTTATTTTTAAATATTCATGTGTCTATATTTATTTAAGACAATTTAATATCAGTTAAACTTTGTTTCTCATTCATTATTATCAAATGATATAATATCGGCGTCAGCCATTAAAAAACTCATCTAGGTCGACCACTTATAGCCATACCAGCACCTGTAACATTGCCACTATCACAACCAATATCAAGATCAATAGTATTCACTTTATCATTAACCATTACCAGGATTGTCATTATCGTCATCACCTACATATCATCATGATCATTGATAGTTGAATTGGTTTTGCTACTTTAACTTCTGTACAGGGTCTTCAAACTCATTCCATCACTGCCAATACCCCAGCTGATCCAATACCAATCCTCGTTTTTCCTTATATCTACAATCTCTATGACTGTGTGTAAATCACTGGCCATCTATGAACAAATTAATTCAACTAGATCCAGAATCACTGCATTATTATAACAGCATTAACGTTATTGTCAACATCTTCACTGACATATTATCATCCTCACTTTCACCATCATTATTATCAAAAACAACAAAGGCATTGCTTTTAAGTTAGCATCATCATCATCTTGAAACCTCTTACCTTTCTTCACTGTGTATGCATTGCCTTCTCTCTCTCTCTCTCTCTCTCTCTCTCTCTCTCTCTCTCTCTCTCTCTCTCTCTCTCTCTCTCTCTCTCTCTCTCTCTCTCTCTCTCTCTCTATTACATTGACTCTGCGTTTTGATAGCGCACTCTTTCTGTGTGTCATCACAGTCCTCTCTGTCAGCCAAGGACAAATCGACTGAGCCAACTCAAGCCTGGCAGCTTCCAGTCATCTTGTCAATCAATGAATCCATACCAAGCTCGTCTCACCCAGTCCTGACGCAGTTTGGCACAGCACTTTTTGAAGAGCATATAAAGAGATGGATACCTCATATGCAACACTGTGGCAACAATATGACGCCGGCAACTTGGACTAGGTCCTCCTCCCTACTTAAAGAACACTACTGGAAACTGCTGTTAAGGTTAACCTTAACTTAAGGGAGGGTCTAGTATCAAATTGTAGTATAGTAAAGTATATTTAAGTTGCTCAATGGCAGCTCTGGTCATTTGGCAACATAGCATTTACAATGTATTCTACTGGTGACCAGAACTCACAACAAGAAGTCTGACTAGGAACTTTGTGTTTCAATTTGTTCACATTTTTGTAATTATCACTCTACCAATACACTGGTATTTGTTCTGGTGGAGCTTTGGAGCTTGAGAAAACAATAACAGGAAATTGAAAAAAAAATTTAAAACATTATGGCACAATGTTGCTATAGTTATTATTTCCACAGCAGGTTTATTAAAACTATATGCACATATAAAATGCATCTAATGTGCATTTACAGCTTTGGCACATTAAGTTTGGAAAACAGTTGACAAAAATATTGATATTTTTTCATGATTCCACACTAAGCAAGATACATGTGAAAATGCTCTTTTTGGGGCCTCAGTCTACACTTTGCTTGCATTTTTCCTGAGAATATCTGAGAATCAGTAAAACAGCAATAGGCTACTAGGGATAGCCTTTCCGAGTACTACTGCATCCGAGTTTTATAAGACTGTCAGGTTAATACAAAACGATGCTGGGTACACAGCTCATAGATGAGCTAGTTGGGTCCAACTAGCTCATCTATGAGCTAGTTGGACTATGGAGCTCATAGATGAGCTAGTTGGACCTTTTCGGGTTGAAGATGGCCTCAAAATCAACTCCCAAACCTACTGCCAGTTTCTAGAAGATACTTTCTTCAAGCAGTGGTACAGGAAAAAGTCTGCATCTTTCAAGAAGACCATGATTTTTATGCAGGACAATGCTCCATCACATGCATCGAAGTACTCAATTGCATGGCTAGCCAGTACAGGCCTTAAGGATGAAAACATAATGACAAGACCCGCTTCCTCACCTGACTTAAACCCTATTGAGAACCTGTGGGCCCTGCTTAAACGGGATATTTACAGTGAAGGAAATCAGTACACCTCTCGGAACAGTGTCTGGGAGGCTGTGGTTGCTGCTGCACAAAAAGTTGATCGTCAACAGATCAAGAAACTGAAAATTGATCTGTCACAATTTTTTTTTTTTGACATGTCGGAAATTTTTATTTGTAAATTTTGAGTTGTTTTATTATTCTCACTTTAACAGATGAAAATAAACAAGTGAGATGGGAACAATTTTTTTTTTATTTAGTTGCAGAATAATTCTGCATACTAATAGTTGCCTAATAATAGCAAAACATATACTATTTTCGTAAGAAAGACAAAACCTCACTTTTACTTTCGTAAACATTCAGGTTTAGGTTCTTTAACATTTTGGATTGACTGAGAGCACTGAAGTTGTTCAAAAATAAAATGAATCCTCAAAAATACAACTTGCCTAAAAATGTTGCACACAGTGTAGTTTCGAGACCTACTTATGACACATCTTTGGAAAGCATTTCAAGATAAAATCACACAACAGCAGATAGAAGCGGCATCTATGTCCGACCAACAGCAACAACAAAACAATTACAAAGTTGAGCCAACTCACCTATGAAGCTTGATAGTAGCCTGATCCACCAATCAATAACATCCTGATAAAAACGCTGTTGTTACATTGGCAGAGGTCCACACGATCCAGTCCACCAACATGTTTAGTGCCAAACACTTAACACACGTAACATCCATAAATCCCTAGCGTAATCCAAATAAATTCACCCCCCTCAGTGTTGTCATGGAGATATGAACTAAACATACAGATTAGAATGTTTTTTTTGACGAGGCGGTAAATAGGTTTAATAATGCTGTGAAAACTGCCTATTTAACATGGGAGTCAATGAGAAATTGCTCTGTTTTGGTACCACCTCTTAGTGGCCACTCGGTGAACTGAATTTTTTGTCACTTCCACATTGGATGCTGGTAGAATTCGCTGTGGTTGGGGCTTGGCTCCACCCGAACCTTTTGATTGACGCCAATAGGAGCCTCCTGTCCTGTCCGCAATAGCTAACGAAAGTATGCGCTGTAAGGTCAGATGTGCACGGCGTGCATTTGTTACATTTCCGCTGCAGTCTGTTTTCCACGTGAACGCTCGCATTTTCCAGTGTGCAGTGCAGTGTCTGCAAGTCAGCAGTGAAAAAACCTTAAATCTAGCATACAATTCAAAATATATTTAGTTTTTAGGTAAGCATTTATATCAGTGTTGGGCAAGTTACTTCAAAAGCGTAATGCATTATGTATTACTTGTTACTGTCATTTCAAAGTAGTTAGTTACATTACAATATTACTGTCTTTGAATTGTAAGGCATTACACTACTTTTACATTACTGTTGCATTACTTTCACCAAAATAACAGGAAATATGGATTTGGTGTTCTCAATAGATCTTCTTGTGTTCAATGCAGCTCATTACACAGCAGGAGGTGACATGGTATGGCATAATGACTGAGCTAGGCTTAAGGCTAACAAAAGTATATAATACACTCAACAAAAATATAAACGCAACACTTTTGTTTTTGCTCCCATTTTTCATGAGATGGACTTAAAGATTTAAAATTCATTCCAGATACACAATATTACCATTTCTCTCAAACATTGTTCACAAATCTGTCTAAATGTGTGATAGTGAGCACTTCTGCTTTGCTGAGATAATCCATCCCACCTCACAGGTGTGCCACATCAAGATGCTGATCTGACATCATGATTAGTGCACAGGTGTGCCTTAGACTGTCCACAATAAAAGGCCACCCTGAAATGTGCAGTTTTGTCTCACAGCAAAATGCCACAGATGCCACAAGCATTGAGGGAGCGTGCAATTGGCATGCTGACAGCAGGAATGTCAACCAGATCTGTTGCTCGTGCATTGAATGTTCATTTCTCTGGATGCAACTAACGTTCATGAGGCTTCTATAAAAGCTGCATGAACGCCAGTGATGCATTTTCAACGTATTTCCGCTCAGGCAGGGGGCGGCAGTTGAGTAGGAGGTGCCTAATGTGGACAAGAGTCACAATGCTGTTTACACTATTATTTGAATGCGGACACATCGGACACAAGCGACGTAAACCATCTCCGAATGTGGTTTTTGTGATCCGATCTCAATGCGTCTTGAGAGTGATTCCACCTGTAGTTAGAGCTGTATTCATGTGATCAGATGACAAAAATCAGATGTTAATGCCAAGTGGAAACGGGGTCTTAGTTTACCATGCCCTTACATATTTGGCTTTCATGCACATTTTCGATATTTGCAGACCGAAAGAGCACAACATAGATTTTGTCCTATGTTTCTAATATTCAGGTGTTTTACTCAGAGAATGTTAGCATAGGTGCACATCCTTTTCAGTTTAAGCCGGTTTAGTCTATAGACTCTGCTAACAACCTGTGTCTTCCTTTCCAAGGTGGTTTCTGTAAGAAAAACCTTCTTTTACAGCAGATTTGTCAGAGCAGGAAAAACACAGGTGATACCAATTTAGTTAATGCTGGCTGCATTCCATTAAGTATCCCAGTAAGCCAGTGGGCCAACGCGTACAGTATACCAGCACCCTGGAACTAGCTGACCTAAATGAAATTCAGTCATATATGTTATCAATTACACCTTTGCTTTTCCTACTATGGTGTACAAAGACGTCTGCTGTGAAAAAGATTGATCATAGAACAGCACAGGTGGGCGGCTGCTGCAGTGTTTGTGATTGGTTGAAGTAACCTTCTGCCCGGTTAGTTTAGCTTGCCTGTAAATCGTATTCTCGACAACTGCAGACCATAGGTCTTTTTCACTAGACCTGTGGACATGTCTGGAATGTACAGGTTTAAAGAAAAATGTACTGTGGCTGAGTTCCACTTGGCTCCTTCAGCTGGTATTGTTTGCTTGGCTCACCAGCATCATGGCTTCATGGGACAATTAAGTAAAGACAAACATCGTAAATATTATCACTAACACCTGCACTTTTTCTTACGCAATGAGTCAAAATGTCTGCTGTGAGAAAAGGCCTATTCTTAATGAGATAATCCAGAAAACCTTTTTGTTGTAAGATAAGCGATCACAATTATTTTGGGGGTAAAAATCTAAATGTTTTGAGTGCTGACTGAATTGTGTGTACAGATGTTTTAATAGTTCTCTGTGTGTATAACTCTGTGCACTGTAATGTGATTGGGTCTTCACTCCATCACCCTGTCTCTCTAATTACTGCTGTTGGTCCATGGTGAGACAACATGAAGGCATTTGGCCTCACTGGCTGACAACCACCATGAAAGGATAGATAACAGACTCCTCCTTTGCACAAGACTGGCAACATCTCTCTCCTTCCATCTTCATCACTTCCTCTCACACACTCTGTTACACTCCTTCGCTCTGCCTCTCCGTCCCCTTTCTAGTCCTCTACAAAGCTGTCACTCACTCGCAGCCAGATCTCTATCACAATCTCTTATCCAGTTATCTACCCTGTCTTTCACTGCTCTCTCTCTCTCTCTCTCTCTCTCTCTCTCTCTCTCTCTCTCTCTCTCTCTCATCTACATTTCCTAAACTCTGCCCCCGTGAGCCTAAATGAAAAGTTTTGATCTGCTTACCATAATCGCGGCACAGTTTAACAAGGTATTAGCATACCCTTTGGGTCCTAAAATTTCAGTTTACAGTACATATGGCCGACAAGCACGCTTTCATACACACAACAAAAACACACACACGCACACCCACACTCCAATAAGTGTGCAGAGCCAGTTAATTAGAGCTCGAGGCCCTTCTCTCCTAACGAACCTGAGGGTAATTAAAGAGCCCCTGGACACGGGTGTGTCTGCGAGCAGCGTCTAATTAAGCCCCAGCGAGATGATTTAGCTAATTAGCTAAAGGCTCGATGTCGGACACCAAAGCATTCCAGCCCCACTGAACACAGGAAGTCACAGTGTTCCCACATCGTCCCTGGTAACACTTTCATTTCCTGGGGCATTAATCACCAGAGTTACAACTGTCGCTATAGTGACTGCGTTGTGTGTGTGTGTGTGTGTGTGTGTGTGTGTGTGTGTGTGTGTGTGTGTGTGTGAGGGGGGGGGGGGGGGGGGGGGTGGGAGGTGCAGCTCCAACCCTGAGGGTGAGAGGTTTGAACCATCCATGTATTACATGCCAGCAGGTAGGAAACATACAAAGCAGTTTGAGAATTAGAGTGTGTGACATTAATCTTTTTATTATCAAACAGCTTGTGATTAAACAGTTAGGTTGTAATCTAACATCACTTGCACCACTAGAAGGAATTTCTCAATGTTCCATAGTGCAGCTTTAAGTGAACGCTGAATCAGATCAGACAGAATAATAGTTTCTTCGAAAAACTTGATTGACCTGGCCAATCAAAGCTAGCTGGGCTTTTAGGAAGGCGGGGCGTAGCTAAAACTACACATTTCAGCAATGGCAATGTGGGAAATCTAAAGGTTTTTTTGGGACACTTTACCATGAAAACAGTTTCTAGTAGAAACATGGTGTGTGTGCTCCATGCCATGTGCTATGGCCGTGAGCCTTAATAAATGAAATGAAAAAAGAAACCCAAATGACAATTTTGAACTTGAAAATTAGCACAATATGTGACCTTTAAGAAAGCAATACAATCAGAATTTGTTAGAGGTGCACTTCATTCTATTTCTGCTTTTAAAAGGACAGCCAGCAAGAAGTGTCTGTCATCTGCATTAAGTGCAAATTGTTTAAGGGTCAGCGGAAGAAACCTGCAGAGAGATCGGAGTAAGAAGTGTTCTCCCATCACCGGCAGCAAGACTTGGTATTATGAATTCAAGTTATTCAAGTGTTTTCTAAGTCCTGCCGGAAATCACAAAACTTCTTAGAGCGGATACATCCCTGAGTAGATGTTCATCTGCTTATATGTGCCGCCTCCTCATTTTCATCTCTTCTGCTCTTCCTCTCTCGAGCTTGTGTCACCAATAACTCAGCATCCAACTTCATAGCTGGAGCGCATCTGATCCCCATTCATTTCCGCAGCGGGAGAGAGGGAGAGCTGACGTTGGCCACTAAGGCCCTGATCAATCATGATCTAGCACGACAGCTTGTATTAGAAACGGAGAGATGGAGGGATGGAGAGATATGGAGGGAAGAGAGCGGGGGAATATAAGATATTCAGACATGGATATTTCTCTTTCGGAAATGCGTGTGATTTGTCGACACGACCAGATGTGATCGGAAGACGGTCAAAGGAAAAAGAGTGAGAGGAGGAGGGAGAGATGAAAAAAAAAACATCCCCAGTCCTGTTCGTTATTAAGAGATTAAATCCCATCTCTGACACTCTTGTCAGTGCTGGAGACAGAATCGTGCATGGCCGGTAATTTGACTAGTTCCCTATCTCCTCACCACTCAGTTGGCCGATGACAGCCAGGCGACAGAGCGTTGAATATGCAAGACGTCTCTCCTTCTATCCCTCTAAACTACCGTCTACCATCTACCTCTCACACACACACACACACACACACACTCACAAAAAGATATGCATGCACACACGTGGCTGCTAAATGGTACATTTTCAACCATTTGCATTCACACCAAGAGGTTTTGACCTCCCAGGACAGATGACGGCTTGCAGGTTGAGGTCCCTCATTGTGTATTAGCAATACAAACGTTAGCCATACGAATTCTATCTTTTAAGATCTAGCATTAGCTTCTCACTCACTGACTGTAAGCGCCCTCGCGTGTGTGCATCTCCACTGACGGTTCCTGTGAGCCTGCCGTGCAGATCCCTCCAGCACACCCACAGTGAATCAAGTCAGGCCAGGTGTTATTTTAACATCTTCACTTTGGGAAGATGAACGAGGGACGTTTTACTTCTCTTCCCCATCTCACACACACTCTCATTCCTTGCCCCCCCCCCCCCCCCCCCTCCTCCCTCTCTCCCCTCTTCCCGGTCCCATCCCTTCAGTCGGACAAGCCTGACCCAGTATTACAGTGACATTATGGGGCCACTTACCGCCCTGCTAAAATAAACCCCTGTGAAGGAGGCGTGTGACAGAACGGGGTTGCAGCATGCCGGCGCGCAAATTAATCAAACAAATAAACGAGGAATTTAGACTTAAACAGGGAAGAGCTCTCCATTCTCTCTCATCTCTTCTCTCGTCTATGCCACTCCTGTGTTTGTTCCTCGCCTTCACTCACAGAGACACACTCGGACACTTGATGATTAAAACGTGCTAACATGCATAACATAACTGTTCTTCTATTTCAATATCTTTGTTTCCTTATTTGATTTTGTCTTTCACTCTGTCTTTCCTTTGCTGCTGTAACATTGTAAATGTCCCCACTTTGGGACCAACAAAGGAAGAGCTTATCATATCTTATTACAAACAGCAGCTAGGTGAATCAGCCAACAAAGCTGATTGACATTCATTCAGCCACTCATTCCTCTGTATTGTGTCAGCTTAAACTCTTGCAAAGCTTTTGCTTCAGCACAGTCGGGCCGTCTTTTGCTGTGGACCAGATGTCTATTGCTGTTGGCACCCGTGTGTACCAAAAAGCAAGGCCAAACCAGAAAATACATTTTCTTAATTTAAAGACGTCTATCCAAATTCTAGTCAAGCAGCCTATTTCCTATTAGTCCTGTTAGACTTAACACATTTCAATGGCTGCTCTGTCAACATGTCGTAAAAGAGCAAGACCTGAAACTTATCAGGCATGACAACTGTAGCATCTCTAATGAGCTCGCTGTTCATGTTGCGTTCTGTTGCATGTTTTTCGTATCAATGTGAAGCTCACAGCTGCTCCAGACGTTACTGACTTTAAGGATCATTGTTCATCGTGTATTTGATTGCTTCTGTAATGTACAATGGAAGCAGACGCAAGAGGGAGTATCGAGGCTACCCACAAAGCCACAGCCTTCAGAGTGAGTCAAGTGTTGTGACTATTGTAGTGAGATGTGGCTATTTGTCAGTTTGATGTTTCCATGAAATGCATGCAACTCTAGCTAACATGTGGACTACTGTGAAAACCAATACAAAAACCACATAAAGCTGTTAAAATATGTCCATTTCAAACCAATATTTAACTTTTTTTTTTAAACAGCTAACCTTGCTCAACTTTCTTTGCTAGAAGATTTTGAAGACCTGTCAGAACCGTGTAAAGAAAGATTTGAGAATGCGTCAATAAAACAAGTTGTCCATTCCTCAATTGTCAGAATCTTCCAAAACTGTTATATGCCAGATTTAGGGAAATATCATGGTTTCATTGTGGCGGTGACAGTAGCAAACTTGGGGTGTACAAAAATGTATAATGTCTATTTCAAAAGGGGAAATGAACTACTCTCTTGTGTCTCTGATGTTTTTGTTGACTCATCCACCTACCCTGACCCAGGCAAGGAGCTCTTTGACAGCAAAGTTCTGCTCTCATATCCACAGATGTTGTGAAAAAACTAAAAAAAATCTATTGTGATTCAATTCTGTATCTTTTCAAATTTCTCTTAAACTCAAGAGTCAAAGAAAAATAACACCCAACAATGAAATGGACCTAAAGGTGAGATATATATCAAAATACCTTCAGCATTAGTCATGTATTTTAAGATTTTTTAAATGTTTAAATCAGAGCAGCATCTATCTAATATATGTTACAGTATTTGATTTACAAAGAATGTAGTGAGAAAAACGATCACTTGAGGAGGTTTAAAGTAGCGTGTGGATGACAGAATTACAAGCCCTTTCTAATGGCTATGATTTCATAAGGGTGGTATTTTTTTTACATCAATATCCACTAGTCTTTGACCGATTTTTCTCACCACAGTCAGGAATGCAGAATAACATCCAAGTTTTATTGGCAAACATGAGTTGCAGCCAACTCATCTTCCTTCACATTTTCTTCTCTGCACAAGATTATTCCGTAAACTTTTCTTAGGTTACAAAGCTCCACTTGTTTTCATAGTTTTGCAGTTTAAAACAAAAATAATACTACTAATCATTTTTAAAAAGACTTTTATGCATTTTGTTCAATTTAAACTCTAGTGTTTAGTTCACATAAACGTTCAACGACTGTGTCATCTCTTCAACACTTTTCAGATTGCGCCCAGTGTTTCCATAGCGATTGCTCCTCGGCCCACTCTGCATGCATGCAACATCTTGATTAATCTTTGACGATGACAGTGCCACTCTTGATGGGGACGGCTCCACATTGATCCGTAATGAAGCCATTGAGCCGCATGACGAATGGAGGCGAAGGAGATGTGTGAGCACATGATTAATGAAATAATTAATTAAGTAATTGGATTGACTTCATTATTTATTTCTCAATACTTGAAGTCTGGGGGGAAAAAAAGTTGGATTGCATATTCAAATGAGCGGGTGCAATGAGGTGAGCTGCGTTTATGCTTTGGATTTTTCCGTCAACGTCGCTCCTGTACACACATCAAATGCATCAAGTACAAATGAGAAAGTAGCTTTCATTTGCCCATTACACTTTGATTTTTATTTACTTATTTTCAGCACACTTCGGGGATGTCTTCCCACTCACACAAAGCAGATTTCTTCACATGAAAAAGTGATAGCGAAACCAAAGTTTTGGAGAGGATGATTTGTTATTTGCATGATCAGATTTATGAACATCTGAGCATCAGTGTCTCTTGAGCTCTCCAAACACAATTGTTTCAGTTTTTCACATTTTTAATAATATAGATGATAAACTATCCTAACGAAGACTTAAGTCTGTGATCCTATTCCCATATGTGGCTCCCAGTCCCAGTACGTCTGGAAATAGATTCTGTGATTCCACGTATACTCTTTTCCATCTGCTGCCTGCTGTTGCCGGGTGTGTGGGATGTTTCCTGGACCCGCTGTCAAGACCGTGAGCTTTTCCAGGGAAAACATACAGTAATTTTTGGATCTTCCTTTCAAAAGAGCTGGCCATGGTCTTCCTTTGTGAGTTTTCTGCATATGTCACATCTGGCATTAGGGCTTTAACTCCACACTAACTCAAACGAAAAAGGCCCGTTCGGATTTCCCATAACTCGCATCATAAACGGGCTGATATAGTGGCTGTTCGGGGGCCAGCTTGGTAGCGACCTTAAATTTACAGCGTTTGGATACCGCACTCCCTGCTCACTCTGCTAATGATGCACAGCACCAGTGACTGCATGTCTGCAAATCCCAAGTCACGCTCTCCTTCCACACATCTCTTTATCACCTCCCCCTGTCTATACTGAAACATTTGAAAGTGTAGAGAAAAGTCAGAAGCAAAGATTTCTTCTTCTTTTTTTAAATCCTGGGAAGGACTTTGCTGAGTATGCATACTCTTTTTCCAGCTATGTCTCGCTACGCAGCCCGGCAGATAGACATACTCCTGACTTTGTTTTTGCACACTTTTACTTTCCACCCACACTACATAAAAAGGCACACTACTTGCTGTACCCAAACCAATTGTTGGACCTTTATTCATTGGAATACTGTAAGTTGTGCAGGCACATTCAAAAAGGTCTCCTGTGTGATCACAAACTAATGAGCTAACTGTGACCTATAAGGAAACTCTTTCCTGCCTTTTATAATTCCTGTGCGGTTGCTCATAAATATGACACGTCCACTAATAAACTGGTCCAGCTTTCAAATGAGTGCCTTTTAAAGAGTTTAGCATTACATGTGGTGATGTAAAGATAATGAGCAAGGAAAATGGCAGCTTGGCCGATCGTGTAATGTTTTAGACTGACTTGCAGAGGCTTGACTAACCCACATTTTATAGGACCTGGCTAAATATAATTCTTCCCCGGGTGTCCTTCCAGCTTTTCCCTATAGTTTTCCCTGCCATGATTTTATCCCCATAATACTGCTCAAATAAAATATTATTATATGTGTTTAATCTAAAGATGTAGTGGTTCAAATGAATCCTCTTGTGTTTGGTTATGATGAGAGAGCATGCATTGATGTGTCTATGAGCCTGTGCATGTGTCTGAATACTTGCTTGTGTGTGCATTTGTTTTTATGCATCGTGTTCAGGTCTCCCTACGTCGTATAAGATATTGTTTTGCATCCATCAGTATGCCGTTAAGCAGTGGCCAGTGAGGAGATGAAATGGCTCACACTTTGGGGCTATCGCTGATCAATGCTCATAAACATTTAATGTCATAATCAGCCAACAGGCGGCACAATAACACATCAGGACTAACAGCTTTGAGACAGGAGGATGCCAACCCGCGCTCACATAGACACACATGCACAACCACATACATGCACACTCACTTAGTTTCAGTATAGCTTGTACCCTTGTACGTTGAGTATTTTGTGTAACACAGATATGGAGGTAGAAACTGGCAGACACACATTAGATATCTTGCCCCACACACCATTA
>NC_137221.1:17901139-17916139 GCF_949987685.1 Ammodytes marinus
GCAGTCTATTTTGTGGTAGTAATTCACGATATATTGAAAACATTCCCAGTCATCTTGGAGTTTACACTCTTCAAACTTTCTAATCAATGGAAATTAGAACCATTGAAGATTTCAGATGGAATATACTAAACAATGGAGGAAATGACCAACGGCTTAATAAACATCATGAAATAAGCTGTCGTCTTTGTCTCATTCTGCTCAAGAAAAATTGTTTGACATGAGCTTTTTCACCAGTTTCAACATCACAATATTTACAGATCTTTGTTAATAGTGTGAGGGATAGTGTTTCCCAGATGGGCCTGAGATGTATCTCTGCGCCGGGGTGATTTTACAGTTTGTTTATAACGCGAGCTAAACGAAAGCTGCCTCCCAGTCATTCAATCCATCTGAGAATGGACACAAGCACTTTGAAGACGGAGCAAGGGAAAACCCATTGCATTGTTTCATCCTGATATCACTGTGCCATAATGAAGCTTATGTAAGCGGCGAGTGCTGCAGTGTTTGTGCTCTGCATAGTCTTTACGGCGTGCTGAGTAAACTCGAGCTACGGAATGAATGCTCTTTAATGGTCCTACGTCATCTTGCTTTTAATTGTAATGGATTTCAAAGTAACGCTTTATGGTTTTTGATATGAGAGGTTTGTGTACATCAACACTTTGATTAGATTTTCTTGGATTATCGCTGCTTCCATGAGGTCAAGGTGCATCCAGAATATACCTTTGCCCATGCAGAGCTCGGTGGGGAATGGGCTTGTAAATCATTACAGACAAAAAGTCTGACTTAGGTTAGCTTTTTATCTTTTATTATATTCGTGACCATGAAACCAACTGTACTATGACTGAGTATTGAGACACACCAAATGATTTTTGGTTGGATAAATGCCTGCTGACCATCCCTGTTTCGATAGATAGATAGATAGATAGATAGATAGATAGATAGATAGATAGATAGATAGATAGATAGATAGATAGATAGATAGATAGATAGATAGATAGATAGATAGATAGATAGATAGATAGATAGATAGATAGATAGATAGATAGATAGATAGATAGATAGATAGATAGATAGATAGATAGATAGATAGATAGATAGAAGGTGCTTCATTATAGGTCTTTTTCACGGCTGGGATCTCCAATTGTCAGAGTAGGGAAAGCACAGGCATTAATAATGACATAAAAAATGGCTCTGTTCCATTCGCTTGTCCCAGTAAGCCGTGACAGTGTGACGGCGAGCCGAGCATGCATAATACCAGCTAAATGGAATTCAGTCGTCATTAATTTTATCATTCACACCTATGTCTAATGTCGATAAAAGATATCAAGACAGATAAAGGACAAAGGACAGATTAATAAAGCAGAAAGGTAAACAAAACATAAAATGGAAGAAAAAGAATGGAAGAAAATAGATGTACAGTAAAGTGTAATGTATATATAGGAGATATGTAGGCCTAAATCATGTCCAAAACAAGTCCAATGGCGTTTAAGTGAATAGATGTAGGCCTACCGCACTTTGACCTGTAGATGGCAGTAGAAGACAGACAGTGGCTGCCTCATTCATCCACTTGACAGGATAGTGGTGTGTTGTGATCAAGTTCCCACTATGCATCAATTGTGTGACAATGTCAAATTTCAGGTCACGAAATCTCAACACGGAGACCACAGTTAGAGAGCTTCCACGCTAAATGAACAGCAAAAGCCAAGGTAAAACTGTGTTACAGTCTGTGTCTCAGTGATTTCCCATAGGCCTATATGCCTACCTTGTTATGATCACACACCGGGAATGAGCCTATAGCCTTTATTTAAGAGGTTTTATTTTCGGGCAAAAGCCAAATGTCTACTACTGTTTACTCGTATTGAATGCTACCTCGTTGGTTGATGATGAAATTACTTGGGCGTGTGTGTATGTCAATTCATCGCTGCCCCGCTTTGTGTTTCAAATTGATTCCATCTAATTCTATTACAAGCTGCTAAACCTGCATCCGTGATAATCTACATATAAAACTATAATTGACAATCTTCTTGGCTGCCGTCATATTAAGGCGGGTTAAATGCAACGCAGAGGCGCGCTTCGGGCTGACTATAATTAATATGAACTGTTTACGGCGTCGACGGGGCCACGTTGGTTAATGGTGTTGTTTATTGTGTTGCAGGAGCCCCGCGTTTCCGGTGCATCAATCCTCGTGTCAGTGCCCGGGCCCCGGTGTCGCCGAGGAGTGATGGCCGCGCAGTGATTATAACGGAATAAAAGGACGTAATGAAGTGCTTTCCGCCCCGTTATTCTCGTGTGCCCGGCTGCTGTCAGCCACCTCCATGCTGCCTTGATGCCTCCCCCCTCCCCATCCCATCAATGGGTGCTGCTCTTTTTCTCTTCTTCCATTTCTGTCTTCTTCATGAAGTTCATATGAAGTTTAATCTTTTCAAATTCCAATAACGTGACAGTCGTGTGTGTGTGTGTGTGTGTGTGTGTGTGTGTGTGTGTGTGTGTGTGTGTGTGTGTGGTGTGTGTGTGTGTGTGTGTGTGTGTGTGTGTGTGTGTGTGTGTGTGTGTGTGTGTGTGTGTGCATTTACATTAATGCCCTCCTTGTGGTTTCTGTTTATAATACTAACACGACTGGCTTTTACATGTTTCTCTCGTGCGTGCACATATCTGTGCAGCCCTTGTGGTTTGTGTGCACAGAAAATGGAGAGAGAGACAGAGAGAGAGAGAGAGAGAGAGACTAATGGAACAGGTTGGTGGTGATTAATTGAAGAAATAGAGAGTTGATTGTAGTAATTAAACAAAACAAGGTAAAGCAAACGACGGGGCTGCCATCTGGGCCCGCAGGCTGAGAGCACATGCATTTACCCACTGCCAAGCACACCATTTATTTACCAATATAAAGATGCTAGGGGACCGTCTGGGGCTCACTGTGCTTGTTTGTGTATGTGCATGTCTGTGTGTGTGTGTGTGTGTGTGTGTGTGTGTGTGTGTGTGTGTGTGTGTGTGTGTGTGTGTGTGTGTGTGTGTGTGTGTGTGTGTGTGTGTGTGCGTGTGTGTGTGTGTGTGTGTGTGCATGGGCATTTTTCTAAGCGAGAAAGAGAATTGTATTCATCATATGGCAATGTGTGTACGTGGACGTGTGAACTAATGTTTTGTTTTCAAAGAGAGAATGACTACTTTGGTGTCTCAAATGACAACGCTGGATATAAGGGTGTGTATGTGTGTGTCTTTGTATCATATTTGCATCTGTGATGGTAGAGACATTCATCCGGTGTCACTCTGCTGATCATCTTTGCAGCTTTGGAGGATAAACACCACAATCAAGTGATGTGCAGAGATGCATAACAGAGACGTAGATGGCACCACATTAATTAACACAGACATATCCAAATACGCTTACACACATACACACACATGCATAGCGATATTTACTCAAAAGCGAATGCTATTACGTAGAAACACACAACCACACATATGTCTTCCCACACACACGCACACACACACACACTCCCAGGCTGTGTGTTATTTTTGAAGTCAGTCAACCATCAGCTAAATCTGGTCTCTTCATTTTGCCGGCCGCTTCAGAGAGAAAGCTGTGAGAGGTGGCGTGTGCATATGAAATTGCTTACATTATGTGCTGCAATGTTTTTCCAATGGGCTGGAACATATTAAGCTGAAAATGAATAGCAGGTCTTCTCGACACCATGTTGAGCGGTGGCTAAGCCTTCACTTCCCTTTCTGCGAGTGCTCCATCATAGCGACAGCTGTCACTTTTACAGCGGGTGTGTGCGTCTGCTTGTGTGCATATACTTTGTTTGTACCATATGTCTGGATTTATCTGCGTGCATGTGTGCATTTCTGTGAGTGTGTGTACCTGCTACTGTGTGGCTGGGTGCAGTGGCCCTCTAAACCCGGGTCACATGTTGAGACAAAGGATCACATCTGCCTGACTCGCACTAGAAGGGAAGCCATGCACATCTATTTGTTTTTGCGCCTGGTTGTACAAGCAGGAAGATGTTCAAATGATGTGCATTCTGATGATTATCATAAATATGACATCTTGTGTGTGTGTGTGTGTGTGTGTGTGTGTGTGTGTGTGTGTGTGTGTGTGTGTGTGTGTGTGTGTGTGTGTGTGTGTGTGTGTGTGTGTGTGTGTGTGTGTGTGTGTGTGTGTGTGTGTGTGTGTCAGACGGCGGTGGCTCATTGGTATGCTGAGTGTCTCCGGTTCCCCTGTGGTGCTGGGTGGGATAGGAAGCATCTGTCACCTCTGCAGAGATTCAGCATGCTGCCGACTTAACCCTTAAAGCGCTGCATCACCTGAGGGCTGCTATCTGAGAGAGAGAGAGAGAGAGAGAAAGAGTGAAAGAGGGGTTTCTATTGGCAGAGCCACCCAGTTGGGCGGGTCTGCTGTCAGCATTTTGCTTTGATTGATACATTTGAAGGAGGAGCAAAAGCAGACAGACTAGCCTATCCCGACAGGAGGTGGAGCCTGGTTGCCGCAGCAACCCAACACCTTGACAACCTATTGGAGGAGCAAGAGAATTGCTGACATATTGCTTGCTCTCTTTTTCCTTTCTCAGTAACACTGCCTGCCTGCCTATCTCTCTCTCTCTCTCTCTCTCTCTCTCTCTCTCTCTCTCTCTCTCTCTCTCTCTCTCTCTCTATCTATCTCTCTCTCTCTCTCACACTCACACGCACACTCACACACAGTGTGTTTTAATCTGTCCTGTATGAGTGTGTCAGGGGTAGTTGACACAAAGGGACAGCCATTACACACAGGTCACACTGCTGGGGCCAACAGATAAACTACACACTTAACTTACTAACTGCTACACTGTACAAACACATAGTGGATTGAGTGATGTTTTGGAGGGATAAAGATGAAGAGACATGATGAAAAGGGATTTTCAGTGCTAGCAATGACGTTCATCTTTTATGTGTGTCTGTAGTCCTATAGACCTTTCTTGTGGAAAGCATTATGACATGTCATATCGACAAAAAGTGTAGGTGCTTGATGGAGCCGGATGACAGGATGCTATCTGACTTACTTTAGCTAGTAGATTCTTCTTCTCTATACTTTGCCATTCACTCAACTATGGCAAAATGTCTTAAAGATTAAACGTAATTTCTTTCAATTAAGCATTTTATTGGAGAGGGAAAAAGAGTTTGATAATTGCTTTGTTTTACTTGTTTACTAACGTGAACAATAAGGTCACACAGTTTGTTCAAAAGAAGCATTCATATCATTGACTTCTGTTTAGGAACCATTCCTCTTTTGTGGAGCAGTGTATTATTTAGCTTTCTTTGTGTGGATGGTGCAACATAGCTTATAAGCTACAATTGCTTCCTCCATTTTGGGCTCTCTGTTTCCTCAAATGACAGTCAAGACGGTTTGCTATTGGTCATTGGATTGAATTGGGTGTTCAAATTGATTTTGTCAGAGGCAATTCCACTGATTGTGACAATTCCATCGACATTCTTGATTACACATTGAAATTTCGCCATTATAAATTCTGGGTCAAAATGTCCTTGATGAAAGCACTTCTTGGAA
Organism: Ammodytes marinus; assembly: GCF_949987685.1. Taxonomy (NCBI): domain Eukaryota; kingdom Metazoa; phylum Chordata; class Actinopteri; order Uranoscopiformes; family Ammodytidae; genus Ammodytes; species Ammodytes marinus. The sequence continues at coordinate 17,906,673 of NC_137221.1, forward strand.
AATATACTCTGAGGTGGTGTACGTTTTTCTGACTCTTTATGCAGTTTTAAAAATGTAACACATTGTGCGTGTAGACCTTTTGAATATTTCAAAATACAATAACCCAAAAGAAGGGAAACTGAGGAAACATATCCGTGTGTGTATCATCCCGTCCTGTGCCTCTGCTTGTGTGTGTGAGTATGTCCTCCGGGTGTCATTGAGCTCTGGTATAAATCAGCTGGGTGTGCGAGCGTCGGGCTGCAGTAAATTAGCCAGGTTTTAATTGTGTCCATAATAGATGACTATAATTAGTCAAGGCTCTTCCTCAGCCTCTACTGCCCTGACATAATCTTCTTCTAACCAAACCACACATCCCTTCATCTCTCCATCCTTCATCCCTCTCTAGCCTGGGGGGACAGAAGGGATCTTCTCCTCCGCCTGCTCCCAGGATCCCCCTCTCTCTGACTGCTTCTCAGAGAAACCCACCAGAGGAAAGGCCCCTCTCCTTTTGTCTATCTCAGGTCATTTGTCATTTTCCTCGGCATGTACAGTATATCAGGAAATCCTGTTCCATGGAAGTGAATGGCAATTTGAAGGCAGGTATTCATTTAGCAAGTTAGCAGTTTTTCTGTAACCTTTTAGCCTGTTGAAGTTAAGATCAGAGCTGTGAAATGATCACCAGTCCAGCACGGTCTAAACCTTGGGAAAGGTGTTTTTTTCTGATGGGTACTGGGATTCTGGGATACTGCAACTTCTCATTGATCCCAGCAGAGCTCTTATGAACATCATTAAACCAGTGACCTGCAATGAGATCATTTAGTTTCCCCAGAGCTGTACCTCACCTGATATACCTGTGCATTCCAAACTATAGGCTTCTACATACAGCAAACAGCATCAGATTGTGTGTTGATGTAGTTTAACTGCTGTAAGTTTAACATAATGTTGGAGTCATATATCTTTTATGAGCAGGAAAGGAACACTTGCTCAGAGCCATGCCTTTTTTGGCTTGGAAGTGAAGTAGATCACTGTGGTGACACCTCAAAATCAGCTTTTCACATTAAATACTTTGGAAATACAGCCTCTTATATCTCCACTTCTATTGATACTGACTTACCGCTCCTCAGATACTATAAATGGGTTGTAAAAGTATTTTAAGAGAGAGAGAGAGAGAGAGATAGTCTTTATTGTCATTGTACAGTAACCTATACAAGGAAATTGGGAGTGCCAACTGAAGGTGCATTACACATACAAAAAAATAAACAAGGAATTTAAGTTAAAGGGATATCTGTCTGTCCGTTCGTCCAGGCCACTTTTGTGAGCGCAATATCTCATGAACCCTTAAAGGGATTTCTTCAAACATTGCACAAATGTCCATTTTAATCTGAGAATGAACTGAATCGATGTTAGAAGTCATGGGTCAATATCTCAAGAATGCCTAGAGGGATTTTCTTCAAATTTGGCACAAACTCACACTGTGATTAGAGGATAAACTGATTACATTTTGGAGGTCAAAGGTCAAGCTCACTTTGACCTCACATATTGTGAAGGCAATATCTCCAGAATGCTTTGAGGGACTTTATTCAAAGGTTGCACAGGTATCGACCCTGACTCAAAGATGAACTGGAAAAATTATGTAGGACAAAGGTTACTGCGACCTTACATATTGTCAGGTCGCAGTGGACCATATAATAACTTCTTGGGAGCTTTACCTTCTTTAAAGCATTGCATACCACCACTGTTCTTTCTACGTCAGGTAATTGTATGCCTTCCGAAGGGATATGACTGTAAGGCGGTATTTCTAGTTTTTTAGAAATGTATGATTCCCTGCCTATTTCAGATGAACTTAACTTTCAGACAACCTACATTTTGATCATGAACGTGGCCGTATCATGCAGCTGACCTTGCACACACAAATACAGACTTACCTTTAAACACACAGGGCTCCTACAGACATTAGATCCCCCCCCCTGCTTGATAATCTGTAATGCACCTAATCACCAATGGGTGCAAGTGACAGAGGGGCCGCACCAATGGGATTTGACATAGCTGACGGCCTGCACCTAATAAGGCAGGACAAAACTGAAAAATGTTGCTGCATGGGGATCCATGCGCTGATTAGGCTTGTGTTCGATTCCTCCGAGTGACGATTCATCAGTGTCCAGTGGCACCCGCTTACCCTGTTCTCGGGTGTCAGTGTGGTCACATCGCTGCCGGGACCTCGCCAATCTCTGTCGCTGAGAATCAGCGTATGGGAGAGGGTAGGTGCTCACCCCTGCCCTGTTCAAACACCCACACACACATGCACCCAACAGTGCCCTGCCCCTAATCACAGCAACACACATGATAAACTACACTACTTGTACACGCATACAGACCACACACCACTTCGGCTGAAACCGACCGCAAACACACACATACAAACACACATTAGTCCATTCTGAGATGTGACCCCCCCTCCCTCCTCCTGAAGTGCCTTGGTCACCAATCAAGACCACTTTGTCAAGGCACAGGTAAGCGTGACGACTCTAATCCCTGGGCAATCGTCTGGTCATTCATCACAACCTAGGGAAGGATAACGAGAGCAGCAATAGAGGGAGAGAAGGAGGAGAGGGAGGGCAAAGAAAATCAGGCAGGGTGTCACAGACAGGGGCAACGGTGCAGACAAATGGCCCAAAAAATTCAGTATTAATCAGCAACTGATTTGCTGCCCCTTTAAAGCCAATACCACTTAACGACTAGAGAAAGAGAAGGACGGAGAGAGGGAGGGAAAGAATGGAGGGATGGACTGAAGATGAGTTTGAGCAGGAGAACACCCAAAACAAGAGATAAAAAAGGAACAAAAACAAATGAAGGAATAAGAGAGATAAAGAAAGAGAAAGATTGAAAGAGGAAGCAAAGCACCGTATTGGAGTCTACTGTTGCATTACCTGTTCGGTTTGTGACAGAAAAATGCTGCGTAAGGTTCTCCCCTCACCCCTCCCCCCCCCACACACACACACACACACACACACACAGTAGCCCCTCTGTTGATTTGTCACTGGAGTTGATCAATAGCTGTGATGGAAACAGAATCAGCTCAGATGGATTAAACGACCCAGTGGCTCTGACGTTATTTTCCCATTAAGAGAAGGCTAATCATTACACACACACACACACACACAAACACAGGTATACACGTTCCCACACACACACACACCCACACACTCGAGCACATAAATATGCGTATGTCCCAACTGCACTACATGAATGCAGTTTCATATCAATTTGGGGACAGGTAGCGACATAAACACATCATGGTGCCTTGTCTAAAAAAACTAAGAACACACACACACACAAGCGCACACACTGGATGTTAAAGAAGCTGTGACCAAAGTGCTTACAGTGGGACTGTATTGATCTGAGCTTGTTTCCCTCAACAACATACACTTTGTTCTGAAACCAAACCCCACTTATCACTTCACATTTCAAGAAAGTAACATTTTACAAGTTTTCATTGTTCATTGCCTATGACATTTTAATATGTTTCCTTTTGTATGCATCAGATTTATTTTAACAAAGATATATAAGTATAATGTTCATATTTAAAGGATTAGTTCACTTAAATTGCAACAAGAATTCTTGCCATGCAGATAGGTAACCAAACCTGTCTGCATGGCAAGATTATTTTTTAAGTGTCTTTGAGATATTTGTGAGATAAGATTTCCACCCCATTGTATTGGTATGGAGTCAAAGGTCTCCCAGACTGATTGATGGGTGATATCTCATAGAAAAGAACAAAAGCATCCATAGTGTCCTAGAAGGTTTTTGAGCCACCAGGAGCCTCAGTAACAGATACTTGACAAAGACTGAAGTCTGAGGTGCCCAGTTAGCACTATAGTTTTCCAAAAGATATTCTTCATTTTGTGTTGGATGGTGTTGAAGAGCACATTTATTTGTGAACCAATGCCGTAAAAGATTAGGCCAGTGTTATATAGTGTTGGTGTTGTCAACAAATCTCACAAAACAACTAAAAAAAAATAAAACAATGCTACCTCTCATTACTTCCCTACCCTGTCTCTGGCACTAAACCCTGAGCCATTCATTTGGAATGAAGATATCAATCTTTAAAATTGGATCACAAATATATAGTTTCTTTTTTTCAATAAAGCTAAATAAATCCCTAAAACATGGTGGACACTCTGTGGTAGTCAGCAAATTCTAGTGAAAAAGAAGTAAATGCATGCAAGTAAGTAGATTTCGTAGGCACTTTTTTCGGCCATGGCTTAATAAACATGTGCGAGTATTTACGGCATTACATTATTAAGCGTTGGAGCTAGACGTCATCCAAAATTGGGAGTTTATTCCTTTGAAGCTACGGTGAAAGGGCCAATAGAAGGATCTGTGGAAGAAAGAAGAGGAATAACATCGTTCATACACACAGGAAATAGTTTCTGGTAGGATACATTTTTGTTTGGTTTTGGTATTTTATATGGGATTAGTAGACATGTTAGCAGTGTTATATTGCCACACATCCCTCTTATACCGCATCAAACAAAACATTTGCCGACAGAAGGTACGAGTAAAGTGTAAGTCAGCGAATAAGGTAAATACTGTACATGACCAAGGACGCTGAGGTGAGGTGATACATTATGCGACGTGGGATGCAGGGAAGAAAATGAGGCAGGAGTGCAGAGAGACAGAAAGAGGAAGAGAGTGATAGCTCTGCAGGGAGGAAGCCTGAGACCATCTGGTGTTGGCTACCTGCTGTTGCCCCTTTCTCTCTCGCTCTCTCTCTCTCTCTCTGCTCACCTTCCCTTTCTTCTTCCTCCTCATTTCCCCTGCAGTCTCTGAAGGTACTCAGTCAGTTAGAGGCAGATAACCGGCATATACACAACAGGGAGTCCACCATGCACGCACACATACACACACACACCGTTGAATTTTCATCACTTCCGAGGACATTACGTAGGGAAACATTCATTTCCTGGAGACTTGCCATAATCATAACCGCTACTTGCCTTTCCCTAACCCTTGCTCTAACCTTAACCTAAACCTAAGTCTTCCTTTACCTTGAACCAAGCCTTCAGCCTAAAATGTAATTATTTACGTTATGGGGACTGTCCCCAAAAGGTAGGCGGTCCCCACAATGTAACTGTGTAAACAGAACAATTTCACACACACATACACACAAACACACTCAGTCGGGGAACACAACAGGGAGTCCACCCCACACACACACAGATGCACATGCAGTAGACAATACATGCATTCCGTAATTCTGGTTTCATGTTATAGTTTTCCGTCTCTGCATGCACATTGTTGCAGTTGTCCCTTCACCCCTTGTCCCTCTTTTTCTCTCCATCTCTGCCACTATACACACATGCATGCATCACATACACAGACAGACACACACAGACGCGCACACACACACACACACACACACACACACACACACACACACACACACACACACACACACACACACACACACACACACACACACACATATATACAGCTACCCAACAAACACACAAAACATACACCCACACTGTGTGAGGGGGTCTCTCTAATGGATTCTGAAGATTCCAATTTCCCCTCTGCCACCAAAGACAGAAAACCCTCTGAGCTCAATTACCCCTGTCTCACACAAACCAGACGAGACCAAGTGCACATACACACACACACACACACACACACACACACACACACACACACACACACACACACACACACACACACACATATTTTCTTGTAATCATGGACACAAACACGCATCCATGCACACCTTAAGTCGCTGTGACATGCCGAGAATCACACAATCAGAGGCGCACTATAGCAAACCGAGAGGAGTATTTGTCCACGGTGTATTTTATGTGATAGGAGATAACAGTGTGAGGGAAGGGAGAATAAGTGAGAGGTTGGTGGGAGGTGAGGCTGTGTGGGAGAGGTCAGGATACAGCAACGATGGTAGGATAGAAGATGGCACGATGGGGGGAATGGGTTGAAGATACAGAGAGAAATATGAGTGCATGTTGAACTGCAGAGGAGAGATGTGGTGGAGATATATAAGAGCAGACTGGATGAGAGGCGCGGGCCGCTGGCTTTTCTACAGAATCCACTCTTCCAGAAACCTTATTAAATTCTACAATTAGCTGAACGTCTCAAGCTATAAATAGGCTCACTTTTCCCATTCCGTGATGTCAGTCAGCGGGCCGGGCTTCGACTGTGGGGGAAACAAAACAATTTAAATTATAGCGAGGCTCTCTCTTTGTCTGGCCACCCTTTTAACGGGATAATTACTAGTCTATTCATTCGCGCTCGGCCAGGGCGATATATCACCTCACTGCACAGCGGCCCCACTCTCCGTGATAAACGTCCTTTACTGAGATGTGGGGGAAACGAAGGGTTGGGAGGGGGGGGAGGAGGGTTGGGTTGGGTGGAGGGTTAACGTGTGCCCCGTTGATATCAGTTCACTGTCTGCCGCTGGCTTTCACCAAAAAGCCTTGTCCGCTAGATTGAATAGCCTCCTGCCAGAATCCGGAGAGCACCAGGAGCGCTGCACCTTGGTTTCCAGGAGTGACACAGACACCCTCCCATGGGGCCTAGTGATGAGGAAATGAGCGAGAGAGGGAATGAAAGAGAGAGAGAGAGAGGGAGCGAAAAGGCATCTATTATTCAGCATGGCCCCGACCCCTGCATACGCACGCCATTAAAAATAGGAAATCCATAGCGGAGACAAATGGCTTCTAAATGAAGCGCTACAGGAGGAGAGCGGAGATAGGGACCCCTGTCACATGCGCTTTAATTGTCTCCCGGGGCGATAAGAGGATTTATCAAATTCATCGTGCCAGTAGGAGCTGTTAGGCCCACGACTTGGAGAAACAGCACAGCACATGTTTGTTCCTTCAAAGATATGGCGGCATGAAACAGGACGGGCCAGCAATTAGAGCGTCATAAATTGTGTGCCAAGCCGAAACAGCTCCGGTGTCAACTGCCACTCGCGGTTAAATAAAACCCAACGCAAGTCCTTTGTAAATAAAAACACAAAGAAAGGCGATAAGGACTTGCTAACACTTGCGATGGAAACAATAAACAGTGATTAAAACACATTCACTCAGTGTGTAGTCTGGCGCTCGACAGTAATCTGCTCATGACGTCAGGAAGGATAATCTGTACCTTCGTCCTCATAAAACCTAGCCTGGTCCAACCAGACCATCGTACTTAATTTCATTTGTACAGAAGGTCTGGAACTGCCCTATTGGCAAACGTTCACTCACTTGGAGGCGGGTGTCTGTTGAAGTTTAAAACTATTGGATCTGCCCAGTGCCACTCTGTATCTGCCAACCAATCACATAACGTTTGGTTGTGACGTATGTCATGAGCCGGCTTCTGACGGTGCGTTCCACTTGTACACGGAACTTGTACATTTTCGACTTCACTACATATTGTAGTCTATGGATCTACCGGTACCTGGCAACGGTAACTTGCTGGAGCCTAACGTTTAGTTTTTTGGATGAGAAAGGTTTTAGGCGTCCATACTTTCCCGAGCAGATGCCCTGGAACACAGACAGGTCGGAACTCGGAACTACCAAGTCGGAAATTTCCGAGTTCCGAGTATAAAGGAACGCAGCATTCAACTGAAACTGGCGCGCGACTTCGACGTCATCGTTCTCAGCCACTCGATCTGTTCGCTGATTGGACACTCAGAAATCTGTTCGAGCAAAATCTTACTAATACGTCCCATCCCCAGACTGACTACTGAAGGGAAAATTAAATTTGGGCGGAAGTAGGTAGGCGGGCGGAGCCAGGCTACATAAAACCATGTAATCGTCTTCACCAACTGCAATATCGCATGGTCATCAGCCCTGGGAGTCTTCACCTTAAAACACTAGAGACCTATTTGACCTCTCTGGGATCAGTCGTGCTCCTCCCACAAAGGCCACGGGGCATGGAGAGAGTTTTTATTTTTATTTGCCATTGCTGTAAGGAAGGCCATAGGGTTTTGAGAAAAAAGGGAAGGACTGGGGACAGACAAAAATGCAAGCCTTTAGCCATGGGTAAGAGTGAAGAAAAATTATACTCATGAACATGCTCACTGTAGTTTATAGTAGGTGATAACATCACACGTGTATCCTTCCGAAGCTGAAAATAGTCCCCCTTACAGCTTCCTACTGTTTGACATGTAGTTTCTCTCCACAGACAGGAAGTTTAACAGTATTAAACAGGTGTTGGTCATAGAGAGTATATAAAAGGTGTTGGTCTATTCATGGGATCTGTTGAAACTTTCAGAAATAAATAATAACGCCAGTCACATCATTTGAGATGAAAGGTGTCATTCAAAAAATGTATTCTTTATGAAAAATTATTTTATGACATTTTTTTAAACTCTTAAAATACTATCAGAGACAATCTGATATATGTTTCCATGAGCAAGCCATTAAGATGAAAAACTAACATACCCAAACTTGCCTGCAGGGAAGCATTTTGTCGGTTTATGTCGGTTCAGTTGTTTGGACAAGGCAGACACACGAGACCATAACTCCATGTGCAAATCAAAACAAATGTTGTTTTTTCGAACAAACAAATTCCTGCTGCCGCGTTTGCCTCCAATTTCCATTAACATTAAACAAAGTGACATGTGCTCTGCCGCTGCATATCGGGATAAACACCAGTTACCCGAGAGTGAGATTCTAATTTGTGGTCGTGCTGTTTCTGTTTAAGCTATCGAGACACACACACGCATGTTTGCTCCCTGAAAAGCACACACACACACACACACACACACACACACACACAGAGTCATGCAGCATACAGGGATTTGTTGTTGAGACATTATGAATGACCCCATTAAAAATAAATGACAAAAGTAATTAGAGTTTAATTAGAAAATGAGCACTTTTTTATGATTGTTACAATTAACCCCAGCTGATGTTGCCCCTGACCCTAGTTGTGGGGTAGATTATAGCAATGTGCAACACCAGTGCATTTCTCTTTTGTGGTCACACAGGATGCTTTGAATCAGACAGATATGAGTGTTCAGAATCAAATTTGAAGTCCCTGGGCGATATATACCCACAGATTAATGGGGTAATAAACCAAAGGCATTTCAGCAGTCCCTGATCTCATTTAGAGTTGAATTTGGGAGGCAATTCCTTCATCTACAACACTTATGTGACATTTATGGTCGGGAGTAGAGACTGAAAGAGAGTAGGAGGGGAAAATGTAGCGACAGATTCCCAAAAAAAGGGAAATTAAGATGAAAGTTGAAAAATCGTGTTTAGCTTTTTATCAGGGGGAGAGGGAGTGTGCGTGTGTGTGTATGTGTGTGTGTGTGTGTGTGTGTGTGTGTGTGTGTGTGTGTGTATGTGTGTCTGTGTGTGTCTGTGTGTGTGCTGTCGTCTGTGATGGATGAATGACAGTCGGCATGGCAGCTCATTCTCCTCTCAGGCGGCCGGGTGACAGAGAGAGATGTTACAGCGCAGGGGCAGCACGACCATCACACTGGCAGG
>NC_137221.1:17918639-18006139 GCF_949987685.1 Ammodytes marinus
ACGCTGTGTGTGGCACAAGCACATGCGCGCGCACACACACACACACACACACACACACACACACACACACACACACACACAGACTGATGATGATATTGGTGAGCACCTCCCTGGGTGAAGCCTATTCAGTCACAGTGGGAGCCATCTCAGACCTAATTATGCTTTGTTTGGCGTTTTAACTGTATTGATCAAAACGCTGAAACAAACGAGAAATGCTTCTCAAGCTGGAAAGGAAGAACCCTCAGGAGTTGGTGTGCGTGCGTGTGTGCGCGTGTGTGCACCACAGGAGTGAGTGAGACTGATGGCATAGGTCTAAGACGTGGTGAGATATTGGTGGTTGTAAAAAAAAAGAAAAAAAGCAATTCTGAGCTTATGAGTTATTAATTACAGCCTCCCCTCCTTCACCTCTTTTTAACAGCCATTAGAAATCCTGCCACACACACACACACACACACACACACACACCTATTTCTACACATATTTGCTCACCTATGCAGGCCTCAGGACATGCACATACACACACACACACACGCCCACCCACACACACACACACGTGCAGGATTGTGCACACACTCGCACGCACAAATTAGCTCGTCCATCCCAGCACTAAGTGTAAAATACCCTGCTCTGATGAGCAAGCTCCCGTCGACCTTGGAACTCTCTGGAAAGACAATGCAAGGGGAGCCATGCTGCGAAAGGGAGGAGGTGTTGGGTGGTGGGAGTAGATAAGGTAGAGGGAGGAATGGAGAGAGGGAGACAATAGATGTGAGAAGGAGGGAGGGATGGATAGAGAGAGAGAGAGTGTGAGTGGTGCTGCTCAGTATAGGGCAGAAGGGCAGTGCTCCCTCCCTCCCCTCCATCTCTGCTCATCTTGAATGCAAATGTGGTTTCTATACGGTTCCTTTGTGCCGCTTTCTAACTGCTCCAGAGAGAAGCAATTACAACTGCTCCATTCGCTCAGAGAGAGAAAGACACGCATGGACAGAGAAGGGTAATTAATAAAGAGATAGGAGGGATGAAGAGAGGAGGTGAACACGTATACCTGTGGCAGATCTTCAAGTGGGATTGGAGCATGCATTGGTATTGATTGGAAAGGCAACTTTCATATTGACCCCTGAAGCAGAGCTCGCACGTAATTCCGTGCCCTGGCAGCTCTATGAAAGGTCAAAGGTGAGAGGTGATTAGCATTCTTTAGAAGTGTTATGTAGAGTGTGTTGTACAGTATTACCCACGGGCCCTCTGTTAATATGCTGCATCTATCTTAGAGTCGTTATTCCGTTGCCCCCTCAATCACAGCATCACTGCACCTATATTGAATCAAACATCTACATATGACATCACCCACCATTCCTCTTCGTCTTGCTGGGGACAGATAGGTGCAGTGCCAGTGGCGTATCCCATTTTGCAGTCACAGGGGCCGGGCGTCGCTGCCTGCCAGGTATGGTGGGAGTTTTTTTTTATGGGCAGTCATTTGGGCCACTAATATGTCATCTCCATTAGCAGACTTTTAACACCCGCAGATAGATGGCCCTGTGACATTTATCTGCACATGGGTCGTATTTTAGCTGTTAAATGGCTGGCGATGTGCGGAGTGCGTGCAAAACGACTGTGTGTGTGTGTGTGTGTGTGTGTGTGTGTGTGTGTGTGTGTGTGTGTGTGTGTGTGTGTATGCTTTAGGCCCTGCGATGGTGGTGTTTGGGGAGGTGGGGGGAAGGGGGGAAGGGGGAGTTGAGGATGTATTGACTTTTAATGATGCGCTATGCAATAGCACTTTAGAGGTAATAATCTCAAATACAATACGAGTCGTCACCTTTGAACCCCCATCCCATCCTCTCGCCCGGTGCAAAATGAGAGAGAGAAGAGCTGGGCTGCGAGGTTGAGACCCAGGCCTTCTTCCTCAACAGATAGACAGCTGAGGCGCAATGAGCTGGGGCCTGCAGTGTCAGCGGGAAAAAAAGGAACAAAAAAACACCCAGCTCAAAAATAGAACAGCTAATTAACTTAGCAGCCTATAGATAGATGATGAGGGTTGAGAGAGAGAGAGGGAGATGGAGGAAAAATACAGAGAGAGGGAGAAGGAGGAAAAATACAGAGAGAGGGAGAAGGAAAGGTGATGAAAAGACACCATGGGTGAAAAAATAAGCGCTGGGGCAAGTTGAGAGTTAGCAGGCTAATTGCTCATATGGATTTTGCCATTGTTGGCTCTTGCAGGGTCAAGGAGGTGAAGCCATTCCCCGTGTTGGCTTCAGGTGAAGGCCCAAATGAGCTAATAATCTAGACTCATAAACTAATGCTAATATTGGCGGCCGACACATATATTAAAGACCATTAGGAAGACTCCTCCCATATAACAGCTGTAAATTTGATTTAACATCTAGTCATTTCACTTATGGCACACAGCGGAACCTTTTCCCCCCTTGCACATAAAAATACTATCCACCGCGCTGCATCAAAGAAACTGAGAATGTGTTCCGAGTAATTTTTTTATGCGTTGCCCACAGGAGCTCGGTCACCTGTCCAGAAGCACTGATGTTGACTAATGTGACAGAAAATTAACAATTAAAATGTTCGCGTGGGCCCAGAGCCTCTGCAACGTGTTTCGTTCACAACTCAGTGGACACTCTAATTGCTTTGAAATACAATTGGGTTTGGGCTTTGTTTGGTGTTTTGGAGGTATGATGCGCATCACTGCACACTGGAAATTGAGTTATAAATTACCAAGTTGAAATAGACATGTACCGTGAATACTCAATATCCAAATGCTAGATGTTCTCCCCTACAATACAAAAAAATGGCAGATGCCTGAATATATACACAAGACGCCAACGCTTTCTGTTGCATTTCACTTTGTCAGAAAATGTACTTTCTCTGAACCAAACAGTGCATGTGTTTGTGTGGTGCTGTATGCCTGTCATGGGGTACTTTGATAAGGTCAACCTTAACAGCAAACAGAGATGGGGAGCCCTAATCACAAACCAGTGGGACTCAGAAAATGAAAGAGGATGAGGGAGAGAGAAAATGTTCATTCATCCACAGCTTTCCCACCAGTGTATTTTGTGTGTGTGTGTTTATGTTCACAGCTATCAGTGTTTTCAGACACGCCACTGTGTGTCTGGGTCTGTGTTTGCTGTATGAATGTAGCTCAGTGGCTGGTGTGTGAAGTCACTGACAGCTTCATTATGGCTTGTGCGCACAGGGAGACAGCACCATCCAGGGGAGGGAGAGAAGAGGACAGAGACATGGGACAGGCCAGGTTTACTGTTGGGGCCGGCCCACGTCAATTCATGGGTTGGTGGGGGGAGAGGGTGGGACAAGCTGCTGTCTCCTTTAATGAGCTTTTGCTTCTTTCATCAGCTTTCAATTTATCGGCCTGTCCAGCACTCCTGCACAGCCCCCACATATACACATCCAGGCAACACACAGTTTGGTGCTGTCTTGTTTCTTGCAAGTGATTCCCAAGAGCAGTCTGTAATAGTTAAATTAATTTGCCATCTTCCTTTAATTATCCCATCTCACCTGGGAAAAGTAGTGACACGGGGATGAAATGTGACCAGCTCCGGACCTCTTCTCGTCAATATCACAACACTAAGATGCTGCAAAACCAACCCGTACATTTAGTAGATATTAGATACAATACAGGAGCACTCTATTATATCCCAGCTTCTTCATGAAGGTTGTAATGTTAACATGTCAAAAGTATGTTGATTCAAAGTTAGTTATCTGATAGAAAAGGGTGTCACATGGCACATGGACAATGTTGTACAACCTGGGAATGGGAACTGACAACCCACTTCTCAAACCCAGAGCAGTTAACATGAATTAATGATATGGACAAGTGAAAGTAAAAAAAATAAAGATCAATACACACTCAGTATAGATGTTGAGGTCCTAAGTTTGAATCAACTTATTATAGACCTACACCCCACTACTGCATTTACTCAGTCCTACGATGTCTACACTCCCTCTACTGGGCTGGTAAAACAATGCATTACTGATGCACTGTATTCATTGCATGTCAAGGAAGGCTCAGCTAAAGAACAGTAAGCCCTGGTCAAATTAAATCTGATTGAAAACATGCAATGAAGATTGAAGACTCAAGTTTTGTTTTCTCTTAAGGAACAATTTATTCATCAGATCATAAAAGCATTCACAATTATATATATAAAAAAAAACTCTTGCAAATTTCAGTACCACTCTAGTGCAAATAAATATTTAATAATTAATTATAAATGATTACTTTACATTTTTAAAACATGAGTATTTTTTTTTTTTAAGTACACAACTTCATAAAACTAAAGCAAATAATTTAAAACAGATTTATCATGGGGGGCAATGCAGTTAGCAAGTAAAACAATGTTTTTTTTGCTCTTAGAAAGGCAAGAAAAAGCAAGAGCACCAAACAGGTTGACACATTGATGAACAATGTCCAAATAGAGGGAAAACTCAGTGTACAACTGAAGGCACAATGAATGGGGTTTGGGATTTTGGAAGACAGCTGCACAGTTGTGGGCGCGCTCTGTCGGGTGACTCGAAGAAGACGGTGCTTTCTCCTGAAGAGTTGTCTACACTCGCTCCCCAGCCCGACGATGAGGAGCTGCTGTGGGAGGGGAAAAGCGGAAAGGTCATTTTAGCCTTAGAAAACATATTTTATCTGCAAACTATTCTGTCCCAATCACATACCTTTCACAGTCAGAGTCTTTGTCTTGTATCCTGTTGATGTAACCCATGCCAGAGCGCTGTATGGCTTCAGCCACTGTGTACCTGGTCTTACCACGGGCACACCTGTCAATCCTTGTGATGTTGAGATCGGACTGGAGGAACAAATGGAGTCGACTGTCCGATAACAACAGAGGTGTTTGAATAACACTAAAAAGATGAAACCATATTTTAAGTGACACAATGTCAACCAGTGAACTAACATTTTAAAAACAGTAAATGAATATGGACCAAGGTCCGTTCCAAGTCTGAAATGTAATTAAAATTTAGGCATTCATTGTAAAACAGATGTACCTCTAGGTGGCATTTCTAGATTTTGATTATGGCCATTGCTTTATGCAGAGCAACTCACATTTCTAGAAACTCCTGCAGGCCCTTCATCCTCTGTGAAACCTGCTCATTGTTCTTTAGACTGAAGAAGGGGTTCCATGGCGGCAGCTTGGGTAATTCTCTGGAAATTCAAAGAAAATGCTCTTGGATAAAACGTATCGCATGCTCAAGTGATCAAATTAAGATGCAACTAAATGTGATTAATTAAAAGTACATGTCAATACATGATGAATCTGGGAGGTACAAACTTGACATACATGATCAGAGCATTCTGTGCCAGACACTGACGCAGCCAAACAAATTCTCTGTAACGGCGCCTTACACTGGAAGTCTTTTTTCGAAAAGAAATGCTATTGGTCTAAAAGAAGTGAAAAACAACATTTGTGAGACTTATTAAATACACTTTAATACACTACAAAACAACTTGCCTCTCCACTTACATGTATACAGATCTCGTAGTCACAGTGTGTGCGCCACAGTTCATCTTTAACGAGCCGTGGGTCCTGAATACAAATGCTGACAAACTCCTAGAAAACCAGGGAAGGGCTTGTCAAGATACATGCTTACAATTTAAATATAAAAAAACATAACATGTCTGATCAAAAGCATTTCTACTGGGCCTTAGTTGTGCGACATTAGCAAAATGTCAAAACATCAAGAGCCACAGTGTGACGGAACATGCTTCAACACTTACAGTTTTTGATAGCATGTCCAGCATACTGTCCATGTTGTCCATTACGGGTACAAAAACCTGACAGATGGAGAAACTTAGTTTAGGCACATTAATGCAATTACATGTGGTGACCCTTTGGGATAAGAGTAAATGATCACCAAATCAAAACAGGTAATTTGAGTTCAACAATTATGTAAGTCTTATTACACCAGAATCATAATAGTTAACACAGTAAACCATTTAACAGTAATAACCAGGACGGCAGCTCAAGGCCATTGTTTTGAATGTTGGATCCGTTTTGCAAAACACGGGTTGGTAATTAATACTCTAAAGTGCCAACATTTAAAGCTGATGTTGACAAATAGGGACCAAAGGGCATGGATTTAGCATTAGAGGGGCAAAATAGACTCTATAAACACCTTAATAAGGACTAACACAAAAACTGTTGAAAGGAATATCACAATGCCATTTCTGCCATGCTATATGCAGAAATAAAAGGCTAGACGGCTATGTCTGCAGTCACTGAATAACTCTAGCTTTTGTGATGAAGTTTGCCAACAGAATCAGAAAGAGAAAATATTTTCGAAATGACAAAAAAGTATTGCCTCACATGACTCGGGGACATGCTGACCCTGTATTGACATCTTCTTGAGACACATGAATGGCATAGCCTATAGGGACATTGGGTCTAATCAATAGGACTACGTGCAAACAAGACAAAGTCCTTGAGTTGAATACGAAGCAAACGCCGACATTCGGCAAAACATCGCATAGCAGCATGATCTTAAAGCAGCAAATAAAGATTTGGCACCGTCCCTGTGCGTCACACAATTCAATAGCCTAGGTGCTGTGCTTGAAGCTGCATTTTCAGCACCCAGTCGCTGATTTACGACTAAAAGAAAATTCATATTTTAACATAGCTGAAACAAGACAATGCATCTGCAGAACCCAAAGAGGCTATGCACAGTAGTCCTATATCCTGAAGAGCAACCTGAATAAAACAAGACAATTAAAAAAGTGTGGACCTTTTAACTGCAACAGCATCACAACTCAACTATAAGTCAGTATGCCTAATAACCTATTGACTTAAAACAAATTCAAAAAAATCGTAGGCTATTAATTACCATAGCCTGCTTGTTACAGCTGTGGACATACACCAATAAAGGCAATGAAGCTCCAACATTTGTTCCCATTTGAAGGAAACACAGCTAGCGCACAAACCAGGCTACAATAACAAAACATTCTACGCCACCTTTACCGCCAATTTGATCCTGCCTCTGTCGTCTGTGGGCCTCCTACCCGAGCTGTTGGTGTGGACTAGCAGGAGCAGCTCAGCAGTGTTTGCTGGGTGCTCGGTCCTCGACAGAACTACTGCTAATACCAACTGCCAACTACTCAGGGTGACCTTTGCCTCTATGCTTTTTCACGCTTTTTCTGCCCCGGTAAGGTCTGAAACAGTCTAAAATGGGCCTACACACCCCATAAAAAAGTGTTAAAAATTAAGAATGGGACTGTTTGAATGAGCAACACGGAGAGACAAAGGTAACACCTCTTGGGAGCCACGTGCCTGGCTGTGCACCTGTGCCCAATTAATCAGCTAAAGTGGTATCAACTAGTGGGAGGAGGCACACCAATGGTGATGTCATGGAAAGCTACAAACCACACCAAATATAACATCGTTGTACATGTATAGCAAATTCCTGAAGATAACTTTGTATCAAAATTATAAACACATTTCAAAGCTCCTTTTTTTCCATTGACATACATTGTCATTGTGCCACAGCCTAAACAATTAGCAAAAGAAGTTTCCAATTAGTCTTAAAGTTTTCCTATTGACGACAAGTGTACAAACTCAGTTCATCTCAGGGTTTGTGAAACAAAGGAAAATGTATTTCACCACATTAATATTCAGTCCTAATTAGATGTGTATGCAGTACAAAATAAACAAATAAAATACATTATACAATTCAACTCCTTGCATGAATTCAATTCATAAGTATTGTCAAAATCCAACCTGAACCTTTCAAAATTGGGAGAAGTTAACATCTAAATATACATTTGCATTAGTTAGTAGTACCACTTTTTGTAGCCTGGTTCCAGTATTTGTCTTTAACTCCAAAATGATTTGGGAATTTGGGGTCTTACATCCAAACAGGCAACAGGGACTACAAATAAATTCCTTTGTAAATAGTATCTCTGTGAAATGTGCATAAGAATATCACCACTTTTAGGCTAAACACACTTTTCTTAAAGTTTGGATTTCATAATAAAAACAAACAGTTCTTACCAAAGTCCTCAGAAGTTTGTTCAACAATCCTGTTCCATACGAGTGGCTGTACACAGAAACAGTGGGACAGATGGGACCCTGTATAAATACTCTTCTACCTCAGACAAGGGTATTAAAGGTTGAACTCTGCTCATTTGCATACAAAGCTCTCTTTTGGTGTGGGCAGGTCAGCAGATAAGAAAAGTCATCCGGAAGCTGCTTTTTACTTGTAACTGATTTGATTGACTACAGTGGAGCAGGTCATTTGGAACAAGATAATCTTACTGTATGATTCTAGCTACTGAGTACAGCTCAAAATGGGCTGAAGGGGGAAAAATACTGACCAAGGAAACGATGGGAACTGTAGACAACTAAAATGTGCAATTCACACTAATACCCTTTTAACACTGAAAGCCACAGATAACATCCTGGCAATACAGTCTGGAATGTCAAACACAAAGCCCTTGGCTTTAAAGAGCCATTTTCCATTACATTACATCCAACATCTACCACGAATGTTTGAGTTTGAGTTGCAGTGTCTGGCCATTATGCGTCAAGTAGCACCATGAAAAAACCCCAGTCTTATATTTTTTTTTAATGTACAATGCAATTAGAAAGGCTTGATCATGGTTTGACTCTTATTTCGGTGAGATGACCTGGAGGGATTACATTGGGGGACTGTGCTGCAATGATAAGATTGCAGAGTTAAGTTGTCCGATGAAATGTGAGAACTGCATTAAATAAAAAGAAATCTCTATTCTCCTTTGACAGTTGTGAATCTCAGTTACAACTTAAAGGTGCTGTAAGCGGAATGGTTCTTTTAGCTAACTTCCTGTCAGTTACTGCAGTTAGCAGTCCCCTCGCCCATCCCTACGTCACCACATTAATATATATTGTTTTAACCTTTATTTATACAGGTATAGCCCATTGAGATCGGAGACTCTTTTGCAAGGGAGACCTGTTTTCCTTTCCCACGTTACCATTCACACACACATTCATACACCGATAGCAGGCTAACTATCGACATTCACACGAGGCAAGGTGGGTGAAGTGTCTTGCCCAAGGACACAACAACTATGACACAAGTGGCACGGTGGGGATCGAACCACCAACCCTTTGATCATCGGCCGACCCGCTCTACCACCTGAGCCACAGTCGCCCCAAATGCACTTCGGTCTTCAAGCAGCGAATTATCTAGCATCATCTCAGATCCATAAGTGTGACAAAACATGATAAAAACCATCAAAACAGACATTGGGAAGGATTTTTACCTGCTCCGCCATTGTAGGCGCATAAACATTCACCCATCTGTTGCTCTGGCGTGCACCGGCAGTGAGACCATGAGTGAGACGGGTGTCGGTTTGTAGCATTCTCTCTTGTGATTGGATAAAAATGTCGGGATCCTCCAATAAGTTTATTTGCCGATTACATGCAGATCAGCTGACTGAGACCGGATTTATGAAACGCGCACATTATGAAAGTGATCATTGTATGAATAAATAGCGATTTAACACTTATATTAACATACAGCAACAAATTAAACTAAATACCTTCATATCCTTTAATCAATTTAAACAAACTATCTTAAATCTGCCAAACTCTACCTGTAACTGTTTTAATTAGGCTATATTGTACTTTCACCCATTTAATTTAATTTTAATTGCTGCCACTCTTCACCACTATGTAAATGTATCAATTGTTTTTTCTTCTCTTCACCTGTTGTGTATTTGATGTATTTGCATTGAATATTGTGTATGCATTGTTGTTTTTCCTTGGAATTTGTTTGAACTCGACACCATAGAGCTGTTAAGCGGAAGTCCCTTACTTCCGGGACATGGGACCTCTCGGCTCGAAAAATTACAACGGTAGTCAATGGAAAGAAATGTATTATTTTCTGGTCCCAGTCATGAAATGCCTTCGATTACACATATGTTTTGTATGGATTTAGATGGTATTTTTTCGTGCAAAGAATGGAACAATTTAGCGAGTAGAAGCTGGATACGGTCAGGTTTTGTGCAGAGCGCTTTTGTGGACTACAGCTCTTCGCTGCTCTTGAAGCTTATGATATACGTCACCACCACTAGCACCCGTTTAGCTCCGAAACATGGCTGTGTCAATAATGCACTTTACTGCCTTCTTTCAAGGACAAGACAAAAGTCTTCAGCGTGGCGAAAACCACTACAAAAGTGGACATGTGGAGAGTTTCACTTTCTCGAGTGGGGAGATTGTCGGCGTCACAGAGGCGACAAGACGTGTAGTTTTTCTCGTTACATTTTTTCAAAAGCCGTCAGACGAATAATCATACAACATACCGTCAAACTCTTTACATGAAAAATTATCATTTAGACCCATACAAAACATATATGTAATCCAGGGCATTTAATGACTGGGACCAGAAAATAGTAGATTACTTTCCATAGACTCCCATTAATTTTTTTTCAGCCGATAGGTCCCATGCCCCGTAATTCCGCCACTTCCGCTTAACAGCTCTATCGAAAATGAGGGTCACCCCTCAATTGGTCTCTCGAGGATAAATAAAAGTTAAATGAAAATGAAAATAAATAAACCGCTTACTTCACCTTTAAAGGGGGAAAGAGGACATTACTTTAGTAGTTCTTACATACATAACATTAGGATGTTCTTCTTGTGAACTGATCTTTAATTGTTGAAATTAATTGATTTTGTATTGGCTTTCTTCCCTTTTGCTTGATGTGGCAAAATGGATTTTTCTTTGGAAACCAAGAAACACTTGAGTTGCCTTTAAGAGGTCTATCTGCACTAATGCACAATGGTCCAAAGTCCATCTCCCCTAGCCTTAATGCCAGTCATGAGACTGTTCTCCCCACTGCTGCACAGGTAACCATGCAAACTGTAAACATGACCAGAGGGAGACCCCATCACTGCTGACCTCAGCTGTTTGTTAGAGGTAGTACTGAGAAATACTGCATTTTAAATCGATGTAAAAAGGATGTCGCTACACATTGGCACACATTGAAATAATTTACTGTGGTAAACTTAGCAATGCCATGGGAAGTTTTGAACAAATAAAAGCCCTGCATTTAAAATCTTAGAAGTTGAAAGAAAAAGTAAAGACAAATTTTAGGATTCGGTAAACTGAAGCAATGTATCAAAACTGAGCATCTCATTTTCTTCATCGTATATTAATTTGAGACTACATGTAGTGTAAATAATAGAATATTTCAAGCTAGAACACAGAAGTACTGTTAGCGAGTGAACACACTTCCCACATATGTAGATTGGCCGGATAAAGGGTAGGTGAGGACTTAATCCACGACAGCAATGTCCAATAGGCCAGCCTATTTATAAGCAAACAGGGCATTGTTCCATTCATTATCATTGAACCAGAATAATGCAAGATTGCAACCCTTTTGACCAGGCAGGCAGAAACTAAAGCAAAACACACAATTTTATGTCTAACTGCTAAACGAACATTTCGGAGTGCCAGAGTGAACCCAAATGAAACATTTAGATAAAATAAAAAGCTAACGTTGAGAAATGTCCGGAAATATACGATTAAACATTTGAGGTTCGAAATGATCAACCGAATTGGCACGATTTTAAGACTTGTATATATGTATATTTCTTGACCCAGACTGAATTAAGCTGTAATAATATGGATTAACATTTAAAGTTAAGCGTGAGTATATCAGTTACTTGGCCAATTCTTAATATACTCATACCATGGAATATGGTTACATAAAACCTTTATTAGAACTTCAAACAATATTTACAGGCCAAGTATACAAAATGCATTTTTAGAACCAATCATTAGCACTATTAAGGAGGGAAAAAGAAAAAAAAGACGAAAAAAACTAAATGGCATCATTCATGAGATTGAGACAGTGATACAAGAGGTGGTCAACCGCTTTAACAGACCAAAGACCATTTAGAATATACAAAATATCCACGTCAGATAAACGAGCAGTGGTGGGTTTTATCAAAATAATTGTGGTTTCTAAACTGCCATCACATCAATCAAAATACGATGACGGAAGACTTCATTATACGACACCCATCACCTTGCTCTCATAACCAGTCAATATGTACAAGAACACAGCTCACCATTCACTGCCACACAATGTATGGGTTGAACATCTGTTGGAAATAACTAAAATCGCTAAAACTAGAAGGCAAGCCAGAGGAGGAAATTCAGTCCTGAGGAAAAAGGGCATAAGCGGTGAGGAGGGACTGCAGGGACCAGAGGGGGAAGGACTACTGAGCTTCATCCTCTGGACAGGAATGCCATGTCAGTCTCTCCTCATAGAAGGAAATGACCACCTGAGGGCAGCGAGTGTTGGCCTCCCGGGCTGGGACCAAATCCGCTTCATCCGAGTCCTTCCTACAGAGTGGGCAAAGAGGGATCAAACAAGCCACTGTCAAAGGTCTACTCCAAATCCAGTATTTACTTTGACTGCAGGGAGATTTTATTACTGCAGCATCACCTCCCAGATACGCAACAAAACCCAGAGTATCACCACAAGAAAATAATTGATTTACTGATGGGAATACTTCCCTTTTCTAGCATGGGAAAAATAATTCAAGGGTATGACCGTTTGAGCCGTTTACACAGAAGAGGATTATTAACTTCTGTACTCACCATTTCATCAAAAACATCAATTCTCCGCTACTGTCTGTTGCGCCAATGATCCGCTCTGGATCGAGGTTCCTAGCAAAGCCACGTGGTTTCTCAGCCTATAAAGGGATGATAACAGAACACATGAGCAAATGCCAAAAATGGAGCAGTTTTTTTTTTTTTTTTAATTTCCAGGTGATACAGGGAAACTTTGAGCATGTTATTACTGGAGGCTCAAGTGGCCATGGTGTCTCATCGTTTCGACAGGGACAAGCTTTGTTAGTTTACATGCTGGAGTTGCGTATTCAAAAGATTTCACTATGGAACAATACCACTGTTATTGTTTAAACGAACAGTCAGAAAGTAAAAATAATAGTACATTTTATGATTAACATGTTGTCAGTTCTTACTTTGATACATCATGTGAGGTGACAGTGATTTAACATTTTTTTGGGTGGTTAACACAACAAGGTAGTGTTCAGATGTGACATTTGAGCATTTATATTTTTCAAAATATGAATATCCTTGTGTGAAGGATTCTTATCGCTGAACTCAATTGGTGTCTCCTCAAGTAAAATGCTGATTGGAGAGGTGAACTCACCACATCTTTCTTCTTGGCTTCTGTCTCTGGCTCATCTGTTGATGCCTTCCTCTTAACGGGAGCAGGCTTCTCTTTAACGTTCTTCTGTGCTTCCAAAAACGCTGAAATCAGCTCTGGGCAATCAAGGTTGTCCTCTGGCTCCCAGGTGTTGTCGGCCCTTTACGAGAAGGAAGAGAGTCAGCATTTGCATCTCAGAACATCCATGAATACAGATTTCCATTGATAGAAATCAAAACGATGTCAGCAACTCACTCTGTAAATCCTTTCCACTTCAGGAAGAACTCTACTTTCCCGTTGGCAATACGTTGGTCGAGTACCTTCTCCACAACAAACTCCTCGGGTTCCTCCTGTGTATCCGGCTTACCCTTGACATTCTGCTTCTTGCCCATGTTGTTGTGCACTGAAGACGACAACGGGGAACGAGAACTTAAACAGTGTATGCAATGCAACAACAAAAAAATCGCAAGAACACGGACCAAGCCCCCAAAAGACCAGGCACATGGGTAACCAACTCAAATTGATGACTATAACGCTATCATAACTTTAGAGGTTAAGTGAATTAAAAAAGATAGCGCGTACACACTTAATTTCTAGCCAAATCACGGGACGGTGTTGTGTTGGTTAGCCGGCGAGCTAACTATAGCTCATATCCTTTCAGGCCTAGGCGCTGGAGAAAAAAAACATTTTCTTGACAGTGAAACCAGCAATTCGACTTTAATTTGGCTGTGTGATGTAAAGAAACAACCTAAAGCCTCACTGGCCGATGTCACATTGGCTATTTTAGTGCGCATAGTTAGCTTTCCGCACGGCTAGCTGAAATGAAAATGCTCAAATAACCACATAAGGCCCAAATATACAATTAAACCCTGTAATAGACACGCACAGTTTAAACTATTCAACATTAGTCAAAACAATGTGTTATACTGGAAGACATATTAGCTTATACATACAATTTACTGCTGTTAACAGGCTTACATATTGACTTTAAACTGGCTAACATTGTTGGGGTAACGTTAATGTTATGCTCACTCTTCCTCTGCAAACTGCGTTGCCTGCTTCAAGATCCAAGTTGTAAGAAACAAAGCTACCGTTAGCTTGTCTGATACAAGCAATGCAAAATACGCCAATTGTTAACACGATGCAGCGGTTAAAATATATTAACTCTGCATACGCACCCTGATAAAACAAATGAAATCCCTTGGTTGATATTCTTTACCACGCGGTCAGCCTTCGCTTTATCTCCCGTCTGGTCTGCACCGCTGCAAGGTAGGCGCCAAAAGCCGTGGGTCTTCTATGGGTGCCTGTAAGGAAGGCACTTCGCGTTTCTACATATGCGCCGAAGGGATAAGAGCCAGAGTCCTCTCATTTCTAGGGCTCCTTATAGTTTCAACCCCCTCCCCCTCTTCAGAAGCAGCGCTACAAGATACCAGAACAAAACCAACGGGTCTTTGTCTGCTGAAGTGTAGAAGTTATACATATTTCACATGCTAATTGTCAATATTTGTTCGTGCAAGTGGTTCTAAAATAAAGTCACCTCTGCAATCAGAAAGTATAATTTAGCTTGCAGAGACCCTTCTACCAAAAGTAGTTCTTGAAACGTAACACCCATAACAGTGCAACAAGAATGAGACAGTCCGTTTATATTTTCTTTCTTTTCTTTCAGAAAAAAACAAAAGTTCATTTCAATTTTCCTAAGCAAAGGAAAAACAAAATCATACCATCAACATTCAACAATCATCATGCAATCAAAAACATTTGTCCCCAGAAACAAAGAAAAACATTTGGAAAATGTATACAAACAGCAAAGTAAACTTGGTCAAACCAGAAAATTAAATACAATTTTGTGAAGGGCAGGGAATAAAACAAGTCACACTTTAAACTAATTCTCGCACCTTTCTCCACTCAATAACTAGACAGTACTTAAAGTGGTGTGCCCAGGAGTTAGATGGCAAACTTCAACTAAATGTGTAATTCAACTCTCAGATAATCTCAAATATATAAAAAGCAACATCCAAAACATTCAATCCTACTAAATAAAGAGTTGGTGATTGTATTTATTTATTTTTAGAAATGGGATGCTTATGTTCCATTTAAAGTCGTTTTAATAATGAAGAATTTGTAATTAACGAGTGTAGTTAAATTCCCCTTAAACGGGTTTTTTATTTATTAAGCCAAAATCTATCATTTAAAACGAAGGCATGAGGTAGAATATAGTCTTGCCAATCTTTTTAGTAATAGAAATAAAAAGGTTAAGCAAAATTGTGCTTGAAACAAATGACTTAGTTCTAATTTTCAAAACATAAAATGGTAGACATTTTTGTCACGATAATCTGCATCTGTGGATCACATACACACAATATCCACAACACTTGTCCAATGCAAATTAAGGCCTTCAGTTTAATCATTGGTATATCATATGTCATCAAGACATAAGGAAAACAAAATCTTTTTTTCTTTTTTACATTTTGGATTCAAATTTCTACCAAACAGTACATGCCCTGAAATATCTGAAACAAATCTGTAAACTTTAGATGGGCAATGTCCCTATATCCTTACCCCTATGAGATAAACTTACCATTGAAAAGATCCACTGAAAAAAAGATACTGCCCTTGATGGTCTCATGATGCATATAAGCATATCAGGAACATCAGAAACTTTAATAAATACAATGTTTAACCTCTTATACTGAATAGGTGTATATTGGGAGGCAAGATTACATAGGAACAAACAAACAGAATCCACCTCATAGATCTCTATCCAGTAACTGTCACAATGCTGGCGATGTTAACTTTCAGACATGCCTGGATATCTTCGCTTGTCTGTAAAATCGGAGGATTCGATGAACTTTCATGTTGACAGGCACAAAGAGAAACTTCACATCACCACCAGCTCGACTGTGTCCTCAAACCACCCCGGGGTGCCTTGTCCATCTTTAATAAGCAAAGAATGTCCAGTGTTTAAGCTACATTTTCCCCCATGAGAAATTATATTTACAGAGATTTTTTTTTTATTTTTACTTTTTTTCAAAGTTCATATAGTTTTTTTTTGTTGTTTTTAAATGTTCAGAGTTTGTCTTCTTTTTGCAGCTTTTGCCGATTTAGGCTTCCAACAGTGGTGAATCCACACACACTTTTACAAAAAAAGAGGAGATCCCAAAACCAGCAAAAAAGTTCAGAAATACCCGAAAAAACATAAAACCTCAAGTCTCAGCTGGCAATGCGGCATCATTGCTTTTTCTCCTTCTTCCTCTTGTCTGTTTTGCTGCCTGTTGATGTGGAGACAGCAGGCCGTCTCACAGGCTGAACTACAACCCTCCCGTTAGCCCCGCACTGCAGGGTGAATCTCTCTGGGTTTAGGGGTTGTCCTGAATCATCCCTCAGCCGAGCCAGGACATCTCTGGTCAGCTGCTTTATCTGCTGGCCGACAGCACCCATTGTCTTGGCTGTGAGCTGTTTCTCCCTCACTAGCCTGTCTCTTTGGGCCTGCAGTCTCTCCACCTCCTCTTGGAGGCCTGTGATGGCGTCCAGTTTGCGCTTGCGGCAGTTCTGCGCTGCCAGCTTGTTCTTGCCCCTCCTGCGGATGTCTCTGAGGAGGGTCACCTGTTCAGTGGAGAAGCCGTGGCTGTCCAGGACCTCCAGGAACTCCTCCACGGGCATATTGACGATCTGCAGGACAGAGAAGGGGATGCACATGGAACGGGCGCGCATCTCATCACGACTCATGTCTCTGTCGTCCAGATACTGCCCCTCATCGTCGCTGAGAGGCTCCTCCTTGATACCTTTGTGGGGGAATGTTACCGGTGACTGGTTGAATAAAGCAGGAGAGGAGTAGCTGTGATCATGCCACACGCTCTCACTCAGATCAATGGGGGACCACGTTGTGGTGTAGTTCATGATGCCTTTTGAGGGGACTGAATCCACATCACTGCTGTAACCTGTCGCTCCACACTCATCCTCACAGTATGAACTGGATGACGATGACATCTCGGATGAGCCTGGATGAGTGAGGAGTTAAGTATTGTATTAAAATATATTATAATAAGCAACAAAGACATGTAATCTATAAGCATTTCTAGAGGTTTGAACCAACCTGGGGAGACTGGACCTCCAGAGCTGCTCTCCAAAGACAGACCAGAGTCTGAGTCCAAGTCCTCCAGGACCTGGGGATCTAAGTTCTCCAGACAGCCCATCAGCTGGGTGTCTATGGTGTCCAGGCCTTCCAAACCAAGCTGATTGATCTGGTCAAACACTGCCTCATCCAGACAGCCACCCAGTGCACCATTTCCAGTTAAATTACATACTGAAGCAAAGGGGAGAGCGGCTAGGCCCACTGCCATCCCTGGTGACGCGTCCGAGGTTGTGGAGCCGGTCGATTCAAGTCTGAAGAGGGCTCTTTGTTGTTGGGTGACTGGCCTGGACTCAACTCTTTCAGACGCCACACCAAACACTCTAGCACTGGTTACCATAGCATCATGCAAACTGACATCCTGGCTGATGGCGCTGGTGATGTCTGGGTCGAGGTCGGACAGACGCTCTGCAACAAGGGAGTCCAGGTCCTACACCACACAAACCAGACAGAATTTTAGTCTTTGCAATTTTGAAAATCTACCAGAGCATGTAGGATCATTACAACTATTTTGTAACTCTATTGTAACCAGACGTGGGCAGTAACATGTTACTGCGATATTAATTTTTCCAGTAAAGAGTAGCGTTTTACTAATTACTAACAGAATTTCAGTGATAATATTAAATTTTATACAAAATGTAATAAATCATCTCTATGTAACTTGTACACCAGCACATAGACCGTACCTGTAATTCATGATATTTCTGTATGACTTAAACTTGTTGTAGAATGATGTGCCAAACGGTTAAACCAAACATAATGTGTATTTCTCTTATTGTCAGATTAATGTTGAAAGGCTATTTTGATGAGCTTGCTATAATGCAATATGTTTGTTTATTGTTGCTTCATGGTTCCTACAGCTTAATGCAAGTTACATTTAAGATTTTTTAAGACCTTTTTAATGCCACTTGAAATGAAATTTAAGACCAACAGACCAAAGGAAAAATGTATTGTCTCGGTGGTCAGACACCACAGTAACTCTGCTTTCAGCGTAGACGTCATTATCTGTATCTGTTCAACCAACAAAATAATCTGTATATGTATCTGTATTCGGATATGAAGCCGGAAATGGCCGGGGCTTATGTCTGACTTTTTTTTTTTTTTTTTAATTATTGTCCCTTCAGTGCATCAAACTGATTTAATATTGGCATATCATTAATTATGAGATACATTTCTACCTCATACTGTACTTTTCATCCGTTTCTCTCTCTCATTATAAGTTATATGAACTGTCTGAGCCCCACTAGCCCTTTGACTGGGGGAAATAATGAACATTCAGAATCTGAAAAAGAACAGTATTACATCACAGTAATTCAATTTGTCTGTTTTATTAAATTTTTTCATCTCTTTTTATTTTTAACTCGACAAAGTTTTATGATATATCGATCCGAGATCTAATCGATCTATTTTGCCCAATTTATTTCCCTCTACTCTCTCACTCACTCTGTCGCTCTATCTCTCCCTTTTTTTTCTAACTTGGTTCAATGAATAATTACTTTGGATCAGGAAACAGCGTTTAGTGCTCTACAAGTGTTCAACGCACAACGATTATACTTTTTTCAGCTTATCTCTTAGTTATAAACAGATTGTATAAACTAAACAGGCGAAGCGTCACATATCGAATATTTAAAGATCGATTTTGTCTATTTAATAGCATTATACAGCACGCTGCCCGCTACTAGAGAGACGTGGTCCATGTTCAGAGGTCTGAAATAAATGAAAGGCAGGAAGGGCTGACGGTAACACGGGCTGCAGAAAATTCCAGCGGAATGGAGAGAGACCGCGGGTAACGGAGCCATGCATAAATGCAGCCGGTCTTTCTCCTCTCCGCAGAGGCAGCGGAGATGAACAGCTGATCGGTGCCACTATAGTTAAGGCAGCACGCGCTGCGTCAATTTAGCGCTTAATAAATACATATTTTCCCCCCGAATATAACGAGATTATCGATCGATCTCATTATCCGTGCTTTTCCGAATAGCCTACACATGTTCGGATTCGGGCTCATCCCTAGTAGCCTACGCGTGCAACCGAACATTGTCTGGAGATTTGGTGCTGCTGTCCCGGTTGTTGATATCGGAGGTGGAGCATGGAGGGGTGGAGGCACGGCACGACGAGTAGAACAGAACAGGGAAATACCTGGCGTTTGTTGACAGCTTGATTTTGAGGCTTTGTGTTTCGCGCTGTGCATGTACAACGTGCCTCGTATAAATTGCTGGGTACCGGTTTCAGCCAGGCAGAAAAATCCTTGCTGGACAGCCAAATTTTGTTGAATTTACACTTTCCCATGATGCGGGCCGACTGCTACTCATGCTGCTACTGCTACCTGAGCGACGTGCGTCTGCTCTGAGTCACGGCCGCAAACAAATGTTTTGTTGGTTCCGCTCCTTTCTATTATGTCCATGTTCCGCTCTCGTGATTGCGCGACATTAAACTATTCGGCAATTTATTAAAAAAATAAAAAATGTTACGTATTATTTTTAGATTTGAGACCAATTACAGTCATACAATCCTACTTACCATGTGTTAACATTTTTAAGACCTTTGAAAGATGGATTTAAGACTTTTTAATGCTATGTAAGGCCTTATTTTTAGATTTATGAATTTAAGACTTTTTAAGGATCCACGGGAACCCTGTGCTTTGGACTATTCATTGGGGCCTAGTTACTGTTTACTAGTCTGGCTAACCGGATGTAGACAACGGAGATTGCGTTTACGACAGATAATGTCGCCAAACTCCTCCCCTTCCCCGCTGTCGCCTATCGGTTATGCTCATGGACATATAAAGAAATGGACACCGTATTGAAACATGGCGCCCATTCATTCCTATGAAAGATGCTCATAGGCGCAGAGAAGCAACAAGGAAGTATAATCCGGAAATTCCATACGGCCCAAAGCATGACGTAGCATCGACGTAGCTGCATTATGGACCTATCAAGAAAGAGGGCGGCAAGCGTAGCGGACTGGAGGCGGGAGTAGAATCATTCTCGTTCTGTAGCATCTAGCCTGGCGAAAACAAACTGAAAGCCGTTAAAAGCCGTTGGGCTAATAAAACGCTTGAGGTGGCGTTTTGAAATGAGAAAACTTCAGTTTTAATAGTATATGGTCTAAAGATAAGTATGAGCCTATGATTGATATCCAGAAAAATTTTGCAGAGACACAATCTTGTTCGCCGCTTGTACTGTGTGGACAGGGAAATCTGCCTACGGGCCGTATGAAAATAAGCTCCACCCCTCACCATGCAATACTAATGGGTTGGCCACATGTCCATGCTGGTTGCTCGGAGAAGGCACAGTCCTGGGGGCCTGGTTATGCTCCACTCAGAAATGGTCCATGGTCGGAACCAAATTGCACTATTTTGAACGTACACCGTAGCTGCTTCCTGGGCTTTTGCCCCTATCTCCGAAACGATATAGCATGTTTCCAGACCATACTACTAGCTGTAGTTTAGTCTGGCTGTGCGAGATTACTGTTTACAGTTGCTTTATTAAACAATGAAGTTGTATAAAAGGATTGTCTCGGGTCGTCATATTAATTTAGTTTAAACAAAACCCATGCAAATTGGGATTAGCTGCGCATTCATGAGAATGCTTAGGACCAATTTTGTGTGATGTAACTGAAAGTATCGAGTCACTTTTGGCATGGAGTAATAAGTATGGTGAGTGACGAGCCCGACACTGATTGTAAAATACTGATTGTTCCAAGCTTATCTATCTAAATATAAGGCCTGTGTGAGTGTGTGTGTGTGTATGACTTGCAAAAGTATTCATACCCCTTGAAATGTTCCACATTTTGTCACGTTACAACCACATACGTACATTTATTTTATTCAGATTTTATGTGATACACCAACACAAAGTGAAATGAAACACAAAGTGAAATGAAACGTGGTTTACATTTTTTTTTCATAAATAAACTGAAAAGTGTGGCGTGCAAAAGTATTCAGCCCCCTGAGTCAATGTTTTGTAGAACCACCTATCGCTGCCATTACAGCTGCAAATCTATTTGAGTATTTCTCTACCGGCTTTGCCCATCTACAGTGATATATGTCGTCCATTTTTCTTTGCAAAATAACTCAAGGTTCAGATTCAGCATCAGATTGGATGGAGAGTGTCTGTCAACAGCAATTTTCAAGTCTTTCTCAATATTCTCAATTGTTTTTAGGTATGGACTTTGACTGGGCCATTCTAACACATGACTATGCTTTGATTTAAACCATCTCATAGTAGATATGGTTGTATGTTTAGGGTAGTTTTCCTTCTGGAAGGTGAACCTCTGCCCCAGTCTCAAGTCTTTTGCAGACTCTAACAGGTGTTCTGCCCTAGTATTTGGCTCCATCCATCTTCCCATCAACTCTAACCAGCTTCCCTGTACCTGCTGAAGAAAAGGACCCTCACAGCATGATGCTGCCACCACCATGTTTCACTGTGGTGATGGTGTGTATAGGGTGGTTTGTAGTGTTATGGCGCTTTTCCACCGCACATGTAGCTCGACTCGACTCAACTCGACTCAACTTGGTTTGGTAGCAGCACAGGTCGTTTTCCACCGCAAATAGTACCTGCTGAACGTGGGCGGGGTCGTCGTAAGGGGCTGAAAGCCTACTCCGGAGCAAAGTAGCAAAGCAGAAATTACGAGCAGTTGTTGCACTATTAACTGAACCAACCGCCAAAAACACGGATGAAAAATGTTTAAGAAATACCCCCCTTGTATCTGTTTGCTAAAAGAAGTAGAGGAATATTGCTACGGGCCATTAAAAGGGATGGTTGTTGTCCCGATGTGTGACTCTGCCACACAGTCAGCTGTAGGGATGCGTCACGTACATCCCTATGCACGTAAACACGGGCATGATAAAGTTGACTGTTTAGTGCTTGTTTCAGGATACGTGCTTTCAAATGCAAGCCGTGTCTCAGCCTGAATATTTTATTGAGGTAATCAGTTCAGTCCGAGGCTTGTAGCCTAATGTAATCGCTCGCTATCATGTCTGTCCCAGCTGGCTACTATTTAGCCTAGCTGCTAGCTGCCCTACATGTCTCCTCTCGTATGTTAAAAGTAACTTCCCCAACAACCAACACTGGGTGAGCTTAGCGAATATATGGAGAAAAATTCGGATCTGTGATGCAAATCAAATGAAAGAAAGCCAGAGTAGGCTGCACGCGGCGTAAATACACTCAAAAGTCCCGGAGAGTTGGGGAGAATAAACAACAGAATGAAGCCGGTAGTCTCTGGCCAATCAGAAGCATCGGCAGACCACTGATTGGCCAGACAATAGTCTCTGGCCAATCAGTGGCCGGCCGTCTGCCGACGTCACCTTTTAGCATCGGCTCAGCTCGCTTGGAACCTAGAGCGAGGCGATATCAAAAAAGCAGCCACTACCAGGTACCATGAAATTGCGGTGGAAACGCCAAAAATGCGAAAGGGGTCGAGTCGAGCTGATACCATGCGGTGGAAAAGCGCCATTAGTTTCCACCACACATTCAGATGAGATCAAAATTAAAGTGTTTGGCCTTAATGCAAAATGCAATGTGTGGTGGAAAACTAACACTGCACATCACCCTGAACGCACCATCCCTACCGTAAAACATGGTGGTGGCAGCATCATGCTATGGGGATGCTTTTCTTCAGCAGGTACAGGGAAGCTGGTTAGAGTTGATGGGAAGATGGATGGAGCTGAAAAAGTTAGAGTCTGCAAAAGACTTGAGACTGGGTGTAGGTTCACCTTCCAGAAGGACAACTACCCTAAACATACAGCCAGATCTACTATGAAATGGTTTAAATCAAAGCATAGGCATGTTAGAATGGCCCAGTCAAAGTCCAGACCTAAAAACAATTGAGAATATTGAGAAAGACTTGAAAATTGCTGTTCACAGACGCTCTCCATCCAATCTGATGCTGAATCTGTAGTACGAGCTATTTTGCAAAGAAGAATGGGCAATATATCAGTCTGTAGATGTGCAAAGCTGGTAACTTTAATATACTCCAATAGATTTGCAGCTGTAATGGCAGCAATAGGTGGTTCTACAACGTATTTACTCAGGGGGATGAATACTTTTGCACGCCACACTTTTCAGTTTTTTATTTATCTTTTTTATTTTTAAACCACGTTTAATTTTTATTCCACTTCACAATGGCACGTCACTTTGTGTTGGTATATCACATAAAATCCCAATAAAATAAAATAAATGTATGTATGTGGCTGTAACGTGACAATGTAGAAAATTTCAAGGGGTATGAATACTTTTGCAAGCCACTGTGTGTGTGTGTGTGTGTGTGTACACACAGATTTTTTAGGTGTCTAATGAACATGGGCAGATGACTTACAGCAAGGTCAGTAACAGATAGAGAGAGTAAATTACTCCAGTGCTGGTCAATATCAATGGAAGGATGCCGGCGTGGCGGATCAGACAGTGCAGTGATGTCTTCAAGCAGACTCTGAAATAGGAAAATAAGAGAAGAAAAAAAGCGTAGAATACAGCACTGAGTTGGTGGTACAGTTGGTAACCAAAGCTTTGTGTCCAATGGGAATTTAAGTATTTGTGTCAAAGCTAGATGTATAAATCTTTAGGAAAAACAGAAACAATAAGTCTTCCCCCTGTGAAACTTACAATAATCATTATGCTTTGAGATCCCTAATCCTACACAGTGCTACCTAAACAGCCCTGTCATCACAATGGTGCCTAAGAACGTGATCTGGTCAAAAATAGGTACAGGGTCATTTTCAACAAATTTAAATAACTAAATGCTATTTAAATGTGTTAAAAAGTATTGCGACAAATTCAGGGACACTTGTATCATCACGATATTTCAGTAAATAAGAACACTGATGCAACCTTTTCAATGGTATAGATCAACAAATAAACACATCCGTGACAAATCAGGATCCTACCTCTTGCTCCAATGTGGAACTGTGAGCCAGTTGAGTGAGTGAGGCAGATTCCCCCTCCTCTTTAACTTTAGCATCATCCTCCTGGTAGGGCAAAGACAGACAAATGGGGACAAAGAAAAAAAATCAGCAAATTTGTCAGCTGACATTAAAATTCCATAAAGATGATTACATTTCTGGTTTGGTGACCCCAATGAAGCCATTTCCCATAATTGGATTTATTAGAAAATGATTACTGTTCTGTTCAAAGAGAGGGAATGTTTGTTCAATATAACAGTTATTGTTATTCAGGACAGACTATATTTAACACAAACTTTTTTCATTGTCCCCCAAACTGTGGAAAGGAACTTTTACAACACTTCAGAAAGGTGTGAGCTGGTGTATGGATGTAAGGCTTATGATGGTTGAATGTACAGACACTCCTGATACAACAAAGTTAAGCGTTTAATGAAAGTCCTCAGCTGTCTGACAAAAATCCATTATTTTTGACATTTTCACAAAGAAAAACAGATTATATTCATGCCAAAGGGATAAAAGGGGGTGGATTCCTACACATCTCACCTCCCCCCAAAAAAACATTGATTGCTGAATCGTTTTTTTCGTTACTGCTAGAGGCAAAACTATGACGAACTGTTGTTGCTTTGAACCGTAGCTTTGCCTGAGCATGTCGACTTCTATTGCTGTTAGCTTTTATACAGCTTCAAATGGGGAAGTGAATGTAGATATTTATTGATGGTTACTTTAAAATGCTACAGCTGTAGTCTTCTCCTTTGAAACACTGTAGTTCTACAAACCACAAAATATTGCCTTGTACGCAGTTGAAGCATTACTTGTTTTTACAAAAGAGAGGGTAAAGAAAGAAAGATGTGTCAACATTGTACTATCCACATAAGCAAGCACCCTGGGAGGGGGCAGCGTTCAAATGTGGACCACCGCTTTTATGTAAGCAAACAGGGTGTGGGTCTTAGCCTCATTCTCCACCTCTCAAGGCCCACAGCTGGCGGTTGAGTCTGTAGAAAGGGGATATAGTTACACAAATGGCGATATCAACTGCCCTCAGGACGTAACACCCACCAAGCAGCTGTTTCTACCCCCAGTTTGAAAAACTGGATCAGTGGGATAATTCAACATAAAGAAGGCCTGGTTGTGATTAGTACACATTTAATGGCATTCAAATACTACTAATGTCATTTACACGGAATATAGAAAGCCATGTTTTAAATCCGAGGGTTTTAAACTATAAAGTGCATGGATCTTTTGGCAAACAGTAGTTTAATTTAGTTGAGTAGTTGTGGCCACCCTATAGACTGGTTTTATTAGGGTGTCATTTGAGAAGTCAATTTTGTTGTCCTGATTGTTCAGATAGGGTTTAATGTGACATGTGTCATAGTGAGGGGTGACAGGTGCAGCAGACTGTTAGTTCAATACTTGTGCTTTTCAAACTGAGTTACCAAATTGCCATCATGAATACAATTCCCCTAATCTAACTGGGCAATAACCTAAATCGCTAAATAACAATTTCCTGGTAAGTGATAGAGCCACACAAAGTGAAAGTGAATGAACATTATTGGGTTTTGACAACGGCTTATCGCATGTTTTGGTCTTGTTTCCTGGTGCAGCATGAGCCGTTACAAAACAATAAGCAACTGGTTACCCAATGATGGACAGCCATCATTGTTTAACACGGGTTGATGCTGCTAAGTTAGCTATTGTTAGCATTAGCTGTTATGTTGAGCAGTGAGGCAGATGCTTATCTCAGTATCGTACTTTAGCTAGCAGACCAACTATTTTTGTCATATTGTTTTGTTAACTAGAAAGTCTGTTTAACTGTATATTGTAAAACCCACACACATACACACACACTTGCCTCCTTAAGAAACCCGCAGGCTCCAGAGTTACAAGGCCCTTGTTGTCCAAGTTGAGGGTTTGTTTGGCACACCTCTTGGCCTCTGTCAGGCAGGTGTTCACTGCCATCCCTGACTTCATCAACGGGACTTTCTAACCCCGAGTCGGTGTCGGTACTGTTGCTGGTTGAAGGCCCACAGTCAGCCTTGTCAGTGGCGGACACTTGGTGCACCAGCCATGTGTTCAACTGCGAGGGGAACCGCGGCGAGCCCAGCGTCCTCACTTCGTCTAGTAGCCGGCGACTCGCAAAGAAATCGTCCAATTCGGGACATTTTGGGTGCACACTGTGTCCGTCAAGAGTGTCTCTCAAATTATGAAAGGGTGTCTGGGTGTACGCTGAGCTGGGACCTAAATTAATCTCAATCAGAGGCGGATAGTAGCCGCTTAAGTAGCTGTCGATGTCCACGCGAACTCCAATCAAACTGAGTAAGATTGTTAACTGAATCAAGCCTTCTGTGAAGTATTTTTTCGCGATTTGCATTTTCTAAATGCTTTCAGAGCTGCATATAATTGCGAAAACCTGACCCAACAGTTCCTCTTTCCCGTATGGACAAAGGGAAAAGCCTAACAAAAGAGCACGCCTTCCCCTGTCAGACAAAGAGGTCTGCCTGTACCGGCGAAATCGTTAGGTAGCTATGCTAGCTGTTAGCACTCAGCCATTAGCTTTAATGTCCGGTTAACGGAAACGTTAACATAGCGAAAGCTTTACTCTTCAGTTCTTAATAACGGCTAAGTAATTCGTCGGCGTCACCTTGCTATCAAAAACGTCCTGCCGTCGCTAATTAAACAGAAAATGAAACATATCAGAAGCTAAATGCTGTCACCGTGGAGTGCTGCTACTGGGGAAACTTCGTTTCAGGATTTGCATCGCTGGTGCAGATTGGATCGAAGGGTTCACCGCAACACGATGTGATTGGACAACAGGAATGGCAGTTACAACTTCGACCAATGAGAGCAAGGGGGAATCGGTAACTACCAGCAGCCCCCACCCCATGTTCAACTAAAGCACATGATGTTACAAAAAGTAACAGTAGAACACAGACTTCTATTACTACAGGAATACATACTAAATGTTGTGTTTTCTAGTATTTATTTGCAACTTTCAACATTTTGGGATTTCTCAGTAGCATGGTCAAGCTGCAGTTCCGGGATGTTTGTGCTACTGACCTGCATTGCTCGATGCATGGCCTACTGGTAAGTAGCTGAACAACAGTTTGAACTTGTTCCACAACAAATGTCCGACCAACCCCCTATCAAAGCGGAATGCCAAGGGAGGAATCCTGGCTTCTACTAAACCTCATCCACTGAGCAGCTACAACAAACCAGTTCGTGCGTTATTCATGATTAAAGCATGATTCATAAGAAGTCTATAGGCTGCATCAACGCAAGTGAACTTGTGTTGGCTATAAGCACATAGGCCTATTATAAATTACTTTGCAGATTCTTTTCTTTTTTAACACATGTTTATGGAATACAATGCATGTTTATCGAATATACCAACTAACCAACACTATATAACATAGTGAGCCTAAAATAAAAGCTCTACCTCCATTTCTACCATTTTCAACATGAAACTTCTGCTTACACAGCACAAATTAAAATAATATAAACAGATTATCATACACCCTATTAATCTAACAATCTCAAGGGAACCATTTTGCATAATGAGTTAGTTTACTGTTAATAACAAAGTGTTGATTAAACTTTTTTGTTGGAATGGAGCCTGTTTACATGGTTGTTTTGCTACTTTTATAAAAGGATCAACCCATAAATCCAGCTCTGTTCATCTTAATAGAAACGGAAAGAGAGAAAGGGAGTATTTTCCTTAAATGTCCCATCTTGAGTTGAATGTGTGCAATCTTAGGGTATAAAGTAGAACACACAATTAAATTGAAAAAAAAATATTGTCACAGAAAAAAATTAAAAATAACCTGATCGCAAGGAGATATTCACTTATTCTGACAACAGTTCTCCAGAACCGCTGACCTCAATTGTAATGATATATGTGCCTCATTGTTTTTTTAAACTTTATAATATTTAGTCACACAATAACCACATGCACATACCAAATGATAATCGTTGCACAAAACTGTTTTGGAGGATCTTCAAGATGTCAGACATAAAATTTGTTTGCCTTTATCGAGGCAATTATTTAATCCTTATTTATTGGTTTCACAGTGGGGAACGCTACATTGGTATTGCAGCAAAAGGGATGCTGCAATAATAGTGTGAACAAACATAATCAAATATCTAAAGGAAAGCAGTGTTTTTATAACACTCTCTCTTGATACACTCAGACATCCAGGGTCTCTGTCTGGTCAGATGAACAAGTGTTTAGTACTGATCTAGTTTTCCAAGGCCTATGCTGGTTTATGGTGTGCAAAGGGTCAGCCTTGAGTTAAATCAAAATAACTGAAATAAAAGACAGAATTTAAAACAAACTCTGGTTGCACCCTTTGAAAACATTTCCCGTTATTGTGGTAGAAAATAGTCAAATGTGCTTCCAGAGATGAAGGAAGCATTCATATCCTTTTCTTGTTAAGGGGGTGTTACTTTGAAAACAGGTTTTCAGAAAGGGGGCTGTTTTTTTCTCATACATTGGGAGTCTCTAATCACACCGCGGGACCCAAATTAATGTTAAAAAACAATGAAAGAGTGCATTTGGCATAAGGT
This sequence comes from Ammodytes marinus, assembly GCF_949987685.1. Taxonomy (NCBI): domain Eukaryota; kingdom Metazoa; phylum Chordata; class Actinopteri; order Uranoscopiformes; family Ammodytidae; genus Ammodytes; species Ammodytes marinus. The sequence continues at coordinate 17,947,401 of NC_137221.1, forward strand.
GACCTTTAAACTAAATGTAATTTAGAATGAAAACCTTGTGTCAATGTTATTGTTTTATTTCGTCACTTATGTCTTAATGTGGATGCAGCATTGGAATGTTTGAGCTTGGCCCAGGTAGACCATTATGTTATAACAAGCAAATTTTGTCTATGGAAAACCTAAAAACTTCAAAGAAATAAGTAAAGCAAAGTAAAATTAGCGTCAAATAAATACAACCTTAACTTATATTTATGTGTCTCTATACTGTCAGAGCCAGAGGAAATACAGTAGAACAGGCTGCAGGATCCAAGTGAGTGTCGGGGATTTGATTTGGCTCAACTGCGACTCCTGCTGGCGAATAGTGTAAAATTAACGGATGATCATTTTAGCTCTCTTTTCCTTTATTATGCTATAATAACTTCGTGACAGTGATTAAAAAACAAACGTATCCTACTTTTATTTTTTAAACTTGAGATGTTTAGACTTATTTGAACATGTATTTGCGAAGAAAGATATATTAAAAGAGTAGGGCTGATATATTTATTTTATTTAGCCTATTTGGGATAGGCCTAGTTAGCATATTTACATTATTTCGTTTTCTAGCATGCTAAGTTAACCTTTTCTCCATGGGCTGATTTTAACAGTGTGAAACGTGTGTACTATGAAAAAGAACAATTATCCGTCACAAAAGCCTACTTCATCCCATGAATGAAAAGTGAGAATAACCTGCTGAAGTCCAAATGGATTAAAGCACTTCCCTGGTCTGAAGTATACAGCATGACCTATTCACTTATGAGTGTGGTTGCTTTTAATTAGTTTCTTCTGAGCAACGAAAATCCACAATAAGCCCTTTGGAAATAGTCTACACAGACTTGTATACGCCGTTGCATCACATACAAGTGCACTAAGTCGTATTTCATTATAGAACTAACAATAGTTGCTATACTAAGTCAAATTCAACACAGCAACAACTTCCACACATTGCAGCTTAACAGTCCTAACAGCAGACAGCCGAGACCTTGTGCAAATAGGCACAAGTCTAGCGTGCTGTGGGGCTTATCTGACGCTGGTCACATCATTTAGGATGCAGCTGCAACATTATTACAGACCAACTGCAATATTGTAACATTCACACAATGAGCCACCATCCACCGAGATAGCTATTTGAAATTGTATAGTCCATCACTGGAGGAAATGTTTCTAATCTAATAGCTGTTTATGCGCTGCACCCGACACTTGCAACAAAATACCCCTCTTTAAAAATAACAAGTGACATTTGCGGTCTGCCTCATGCAGGCTTTACGGATCGCCTTGGTGGCCCGACAAAATCCGGAGTCTAAACGCTCAAAATCGCATTGCTTTAAAAATAGGCTGTGAAGAGTAATCTACTCCAATTGATCTGACGCCAGCGTGCAGCCACTTGATTAATCCACAAGTATTTTCATAACGATGTGAAACACATTTAAATCAACTTTGTGAAGTTCTGACAGATTTATTGGGGGAGAGCTCTTAAATCACCCCCACATACTCTTTCGAGGACGTAGCTGATTGGTGGAATCAAATGTGACGTGTGAGAGGCCAGTGCGCATGCTCATCCGTTTGGGTCGCATGCGCAAAGACTCACAGGAAACCTGAGGGAAATCGAGGTGACGTCCAAGGGACTATGTTTTGTATCGTTATTTTCTGTTTATCTTTTACCTTTTTTATTTTACCTGATAGATGAAACTTGAAACTCTTAATCATACATTAGTCTCAGATTCAAGGTTGTGCTGGGCAAAAGACCAATTCAAAATAGGATTTTCTTAAATCATTATGTTATAATTATAACCTAATTATTATTATTTTGTTTTTACTGAATAGATTATTTTCAGTCAATTTGGGAAGAAATAAAAAGAATCCCTTTCTATATGGGAAGTGGATGAGAAATAATATGCTATTATTTGTGAGAATTAACCTAGGCTATTAATTAATAGCCTACCTTATTCAATTAACCACTGTGGTCTATAGCCTATAGGCTACTGTAGCCTATATGGCATGTAGGTAAAATGAGATGACTAAATTAATAAAGCTAAATACGCTTCAATACTGCAAATGTAATCCTATGTAATCCCTTTACGTTACAAGAATCGTTTTACATTTGATAGCCAATGTTTTATGTAGGCTATACAACATTGGTAACTGATATTTTACTTATAACCGGCTACTTGTTTTTAGATTTTATTTAAAAAAAAATACTCTAGTACAAATCAATCAATCCACTTATGTGTCAATAGTTTTACTTATTAACTTTATTTTATTATGTAGGCCTACATATCTTCTCTTAATGAACGTACACATAATAAATAGCCTACCCTATTTTGATTTTCATTGGACATATTCGAATTTTCTACCCCAATTATTAAAACAAGTTAGTATTTTGATTTAAATTTATATTAGGCCTACATTGCCTAAATACTTTTTGTGATCAATAATTATGCATTTTTCAAAGTTTGATTTATAACATTAATGGTTTACCATACAAAGGATACCTTGATATATAGGCTAATTAATCTATTTCTGTGTAGCCTATATGAAGGCTACTAAACCGAATTTAAAAAATGTTTGATTTAATTATTTCAACCAAACATACATCGTTTCGTATATTGTCTGTGGCTTGCAGCTGTGTGTAGGTGTGTGTGTGGGTGAACGGGTTGAAGCTGCGGAGCTCTGTTCTCCAGAGAGCAAAACAACCGACTGGCCGCTCTCAGCACTCCGGACCCCGTCGCTGCTTGATTGACACCCGTGCTAAGCCAATCAACGAACGAATTGCCTTTCTGATTCTCCATTGGTTCACCGCTCCAGCTCGAGGGACCAATCACAGCGCGTAAATTACCATAAAAGTTAATGTAGCCGGTCTGGCAGACTCTGTGGCGCCCCGCAGCGGAGGCATATGGAAGCAATTTTTACGTCGGGCTCGCTCCCTGCAAATTGAGTCGTTATAGTGGAAAACGCGTTCCTCTTTTCGGGACTTTATTTCTTTTTCCTTTTCAATACAGGGCTTGTTTTAATGCATATGAACTGTGCAGACCTTTTCCACATAATGTGTCCCAGTGGTCTGTGGAAAACTGTCTGCTTTGTGTTAGTCCACCTCGCAGTGTTTGAGCTTTATTCAATCAGCAGTTATAGCCTACATCTCCTGTGTATTGACAGTAATATAGGACTGGTGTTTTTATTACCACACTAAGCAATGCAAGACAATAATTCCCAGCATTATTCACATTTTGAGTCTGTAACATGTGATACCATTTTTGCAAAGCAATTGTTTTGTTTCCCCAAAAATGAACTAATACAGAATGCACAAGGGGGCGCTACTCTCCCAGTTTTGTGGATGGTATACGACCTGACCTCACTTCTCACAAATGTAACCTGTGTTCACTAATTGAAATGTTGGAGCTTCACAAGGCTCTTTGCTGTACACCTGAATAGAGATATAATAATAATCAGTAAATAAACCTCTCAAAAAAAAATACATGGCAACACAGTTTTTAGGCCTCTTCCTCACTTTGTCCTCCCTCCTTCCCTTTCCCTCAACGTCTCTCAAGAGTCCAGAGGCTGAAGGGGCCAGCAGCAGGGCGAGGCGTTGACAGTTTAAAAAAAAGGAAGAAAAAAAAAAGTTGTGGATTTGATATTAGAGACTGAGATGGCGGCCTTGATAAAGTTTGGTCTGGCGCGCTGAGATTGGCAGGACTCTCGGTCGGAAAAGAAAACAGAAAAAGGGCCTTACGTAAACAGAGGAAAATGTCCCCGGCCGAGCAGAAAAACAGCCTTGTATGATGTGACCTGCATGGTAACTTTTGGAAGCATATCAGCTCAGACGTGTAAATGGCACACACAGGGGAACAAAGTGGCAAGACTAAAACATATTAATTTGTGTGTGTGTGTGTGTGTGTGTGTGTGTGTGTGTGTGTGTGTGCGTGCGTGCGTGCGTGCGTGCGTGCGTGCGTGCGTGCGTGCGTGTGTGTGTGTGTGCGTGTGTGTGTGTGTGTGTGTGTGTGCGTGTGTGTTTGTGTGTGTGTGAAGGCATACAGGACGTGGTTGTGTATATTTTTAGGCCTTTTAATGCCTCTCTGTGCCTGAAGGAAACCTCCCTGTGGCCGCTCTGACTGTCCCTGTAGCTATTGTGTCTGTTTCACTAATGGACTCCTCTCCACCCTGTCTTCCCCTCCTTTTTCTCTCCCATATCATATCCATGTATTCCCCTGGGGGCTGATTAAAAGGCTTTCTAGCCGGGGTGAGGGTAGAAGAGAGGAGAGAGAGAAGAGGAGAGTGGTCCTTATTACCCCATATGTCTGGACAGGAGAGGGTGGAGTGGAGGTCCTCTTCCAGTTAATCAATAGAGGTACCGTCCTTCTACGCTTTCTGTCTCTCTCTCTCTTTCCCCTGTCTCCCTTTCCCCTCCACCCTCAGACTCTCTCCCATTAGAGATAATGTGTCTGCTATTGACACGGCCAGGTCTGGGTGATATGACAGAAATACGGTTGTGCTCTGGGAGGGCCCCGAGTTCCACGTCAAAACTCTGTGGTCAACAAAACGACCTGACTCATCGACTCGCTGTTTAACCAGGTTGACTGTGTGTGTTGCATCCTTCCATTTTTGGCCATTCACTGTTAAAGCTGAATAAGTGCCATTGATTTCCAAAGCAATTCTTCTTTTTATTTTTTTTGTGTTCAATATATCCGCTAAACTTGCAAATTAATTTAAAGAAAGAGATTTGAAGTATAGAAATTGCTGCCCCGTCTGTTCAGGTATATTATTGAGGATAACCCACACTCCTCTCAGGAGAAAATCAATGTAAAGGCATTAGGATTGATTATTTGAGCACTTTTTCTCAGCACGGAAGCCAGGATTCCAGTATTCTTCCAGGAAGTTGGTGTGTGTGTGTAAACCCTTTTATCCCATTAGCCGTTGGTTTTTAATGGTAACGAGCCCACTTTTTCCATATTCACTCTTTCTTCATGTGGTTTTTTGGGTTCTTGTGTGTTGGTAAGAAGGTAAAACTTAAATATGTATTATTTTTTAGTAACACAAATGAGTACACTTGTTTTGTTTTGATTTGATTTATTTATGGGTCTAGAAAACACACTGCATCAGAGGGATAGGAGAATACAATTTCAACATTACACAGTAAAATCTTTATAGAAAATCTAAATTGTATTGGGAGAAACTAAACAATCTTTTCATCTAGTGGCGAATGTTCTAGATTGCAATGCTCTGTCTCCACTCCTCCTGTTGGGAGAATTTACAGAAGCCACGGTGGCCTTCGCAGACAAGAAGCCAGTTACTGAAGATGGCATCATCCACCACTGCCCTAAGTCTTTCTAGAAATATCAAGTGATGAGGTGAAGATGTCATTTACACTCATTAAAACATACTTATGAATATTATATACCATTTTAGTCTGTTCTGAAATATGCCAATACCTTCTGTACAGTGCATCTTTAAATGTAGTGGTAATAGAATAGATAAATTACACTGTAGGATGTAACCATGGAAAAGGTTACCCCCAAACATAAATTCAAAATTGCATATGAGATTATTTCTTTGGAGAAACACTTAGCCTGCTAGAGGAGACTGATTGGAATAGGCCATTGTCAAATATAGTACAGGGGGGGGGGACGAGGGTCGTGTGGGTGTCACCCTGCAGGGCCATAGGGGCTTCAGACACAGAGACTTCTGAGAGATGCCTGGAGTAGCATTGGGGAGAACCACCTTTGACCTGCCTGACTCGCCAACCCCCGGGGTCACAGAGGGAGGGGCCTGCACTGTGGGGGATAGGCTGTAATTGATGTGAGGAGGGAAGGAGGGAGGGAGGGAGGGGAAACCTGAGGCCCCAGAGAGAGAGAGAGAGTGAGGCAGGAGTGTGAGTGCTGGTGAGAGCTCTGGTCTATGTCCACGGTTCTATATGGTGCCGGGTCCGGATCCCGTGGGAAGTAGAGGGGCTTAGATGATGGCAGATCAGAGCCTTCGCTGTCCAAACCGCAGACAAATCGTATTAGCCGAACCGACTGGTTAACTAAACAGGGAACGAAAAAATCCAAATCTTGTACCATTCCAAAAATGTCCGGCCTATTATATGCAACAGCTTGAATTTCCTTTGCTGGCATATGCAATTAAAATAACTTTCACTGATGATTGGTGCAGTTGAGGAGGTTCTTCAAGTATAATACGGTATATCTCTGTTGATTAGGGGAGACCGGGGTAAGTAGGCACACTTTTTACTCTAGTGAGAATTGCTCATCACCTAAACATCTTTCAATAGTCATTCCTACATTAAATTGAAGCTTAAGGTGTTGGCTTGAAATGTGAACCCCTCACTTTTTCTAACTTATTGTAATAAAGAAGAAATGTACCATCAAAGACACTCTAACACATTGTGACAACCAACCCCATCAAGGGGTCGGTTGTCACACACTATGGGGTTGTTTGTCACAATGCTATCTTTATGGGAAAAATCTTAAAAAGAAGGCAAGAAAGCAGAACTACATTTGAAAGTTTAATTTCATTGTCAAGTTGAAAAATAGGCCTACATAACTTTATGCTTCTTAACACAAAATGAGCAAGGAATTAACAAAAAGGAAATCCATATTAAGACCAACCTGCTGTATGTAACAACATAAAGAACAAAACAAATAGGTCTAACAATAATAGCCTACTCAACTAGGATACACACATTCACTATCTGAGTTACAGTGATGGCAAATGTAGGGTCTGCTCACTCTAACTAAGCAGAGATTGTGTGCCCACTGGTTGCACATACAACACTTCTCCCTTACCTCCCCTGAACGGGTGCTGGAGAACGTTTCCATACAAACCAAACACAAACTATCCTCTTCATCTGATGAAGATTCCTCCTCCTGTCTCTTTCTCTTCTGTTTCTTCTTCCCCAGCTGGGTTGGAGTGCACTGGGGTGCAGTAGCCTTGGCAACTGGTCTACTTTGGGATGCACTGGGTCGTTTTGATTTTTTTGCCCTTTTTCTCTCTTGCATGCTGGCTGCCTTTCCTGCTCAATTCTCTCCTTCTCTGGGGTGTCAGTGAGGATACAGTTTGACATTTTCTTTTGTTATTGGGTTCCTTTCCTGGTTGCACCCTTTGGATAACATGTGACAACCCACCCCCCGAAAAATGTGACGACCAACACCCCAACTGGAATTTATTGCTAGCATCAAGGCCAACAACCATCTGACAACTAATTAGCTTGCTAAAAACAATCCAAACTATAGCTTACCCTTCACAATTTTTTAGGGTAACAAGTGTTTTGTAATAAACCCATTGTGTAAAAGCCTAGAAGAAAAATACAGAGGAGCTAAATATTTTCAATTTGACATGAAAAACACTAACAATCCTCTCACCTCAAATGCAGCAGTCTAACTCCAAGGAAGACTATGTAGGTGACCTCTTTTCCCAGTTGTGGATATTTACATACCAAAATGTAACAGACAGCGCCTTCTGGTTCCGAGATATAACGATTGTGACAACCTACCCGTGTGACAAATTACCCCGTTCTCCCCTACTATTGGGCTTTTTTTCAAGTATTTCAGTCTTACATCTTGTGACTTAAATAACCCGAGGGCTTTCAAGTTTTTGCTGCATTCTCTGCAATCAGTGTTGTACAAAGTCCCCTTTTTTCCTGGGCTGTGAACCTCGAGCCAAACAAGTATTTGCTTGTTTTGATAACACTGTTTTATCCATATACAGACATGCAGCTAAATCCGTCGCTCCGTCTCCCCCCTTTTTTGAGGTAGTCGTCAAAGAATTTAACTTTTTCTTTCCCCTTTTCTTTCCGTCAGAAAAAGTCACAGTTTCTCTTTTCTTCAGTCGAAAAGTCAAAGGTCGTATACTGAATTGTTGGGGTCTGGGGGAGGAGGAGGGGGGGGGGGCAGACGAAGGGAGGCAATGGCTGACAGATGTGTACAGAGAGAGGCCTGACTACACTTCTGTGACCATGAGAAGGTTTTGGATTTTTTTTACCACGTACCACGAGATATCCCGGTGCACTCAATCTAGTACACTGTAAAATGACATGTGAATGCTTCTCTTTAATGTGTCAAATCCACTGCTCTACCTTGTCAGCCCTCTTTGGCCCCCTACTCTATCCAGATGGCCTGGGTGTATCTCAGCCAGGGGCCCAGGCCAAGCAGGTCCTGTGTGGGACCCCGTGTAACCGTCCATAGTACGTATATACTGTGTATATACCATCAATTTCTAACAGCCTTCAGTGTGGACTGGTCTCCTCACTGACTGCCTCTCTTTCACAGCCGCGGGATTCCTCCGTGCTCCGTGTCAAAAGCAGGCCGCTCTCAAGTTACCCTCAACGCGGCGCAGATCGTGTCAAATCTGTTATTTTAGTGAAACTGTGTGAGGAGAGGGAAAAATGTGTACGATGTTTGTGAGGGAGAGAGAGATTCAGAGTTTCCTGTCCACAGCCATAGCTCTCTTGAGAATTCAAGTCCTGCCACTCCGTCAAACATAAACATGTTCTTTCAAAGCTATCAACACATAATTCCAAAAAAAAGAAAAAGATAGTTTGGGAGATGTTTTCGTTATGATCAGTGTGGCTAATTCAGTTGGTCACTGGTTATCCTCCAAAAATTGTGAAGGGATTCCTAATCCCCCACACACCAATAATACAATCCCATTTGGGCCATCTTTGACGTTTTCTTCTCCTTTCCATTGTTTTTTTACTGTCCATAATGGCACTATTTTTCTTCCAATGACAGACTGTTTGGAAATTCAATGGGGAAAGTTTGAAATACAGCAAGTTCAATTTTGAGCGTTGATGAATTCACATAACCTTAAATCAACCAAGACGTATACGTGTGGAGATTGCGGTGTGGGATTTAGTAAGCACGCATATTAATGATGATGACCCCTGATTTGCCATGCCTGACTAGGAGAAAACAGATGGTGTTATGAGGGGGAAAAAAACAATTTGGCGCACGGAGCTTGTCCTTATTCCAAGACCAGTGGTTCGTTAGGCCACTGAGACAGTAGTATAGTTTGAATGTGTCCATTCCCACCATTTCAGGGTGGAAAAATAGCATAACAATCGAGCAAACAAAAAACTCTTTGGAAAATAGAACCTCTCGGCCAGCCAGCCAGACCTGCTTATTACAGGGCTTTCTTTGCCATTTTTGTGTTGTGCGTTCAGAGTTGATTTAATTTCTTATCCCAGAGATGGTAAAATAGGAGCCCATATCATGTGTTGTAAAATGAAATGAAGTGGAAAGAAAGCTTTTCACTTCCATAGAAAGTGTTGAGACTTATGATGAAAATGAAACTAAGCTATAATGTACTTCTGGAGATGATTTAAATGCTTACTGATAGGGAAGGATGTTTAACAAGTAGGCAATCCAGATTAGTTTCCCTGCCTGCACTGCCACATTATTGTCCCCCAAAACATTTTTAGAAAAGGAAATGCATCCAATAAATAGAGACACAACTTCAAAGGTATTCATCTGTAGTTGTTACAGGCTGAAAACACACACCCCTCCTCTCTTGTTTAAAGCAACTGATCCCCATGGCTAATACCCACGATGGAGCACTCCCTGTGTCTCCTCGGCCTCCGTGAGTGACACCATTGTCGAAAAGGGAGGAGGTGTGTGTGTGTGTGTGTGTGTGTGTGTGTGTGTGTGTGTGTGTGTGTGTGTGTGTGTGTCTGTCTCTACTGGGGGTACACGGTGCTGGTTTCACAGGGCTGTGACTGGTGGAGTGTAACGCTAATGAAGACTTTATCCAATCTGCTGTGTTCATGATGGGAGAGCAGAGAGAGTGACCCCTTCACTCTCCACGCACCTCTCCACCCCATATTGCTGTCTGTTTCCTTATGCTACAATCCACATGAGCATGACCTATATCAACACAGACCTACCCAACCTAGGAAACTGCTCAAACCGTGTCGTCACAATCGTCTTCAGTGCAGTTTTAGAATCCATTGATGGTCTAACTGCAACATGAAATGCTTTTTCTCCCTGCTAAGGATAAAATAACTGTTGGGTGCATACACTTTATGCATGAGTGCAAAGATGCCCACGTGCAAACAAAGAGCGCCATCTATTCCCTCGCCTCATCCAGGCATTAACACCATTAGTGTTAGCGTATACTCACGCTACACAGAGTTTACTTTTGCCGTCTTTTGTTTGTGAATGGTAATAGAGGTGCTTTTAAAGGGAGATTGAGGGGGAATAAATGGAGGATTTTCAGCTTGTTAAACGGGGCATTAGAGGGCTAGTGACTGGGAGTTGTAGGCTATAAAAGCCAATGGTTCGGCTGCAGTCATGTTTTAGTGCATTGGCTCATGGGCTGACAGCTTTGCTGTTTGGGTGTCGTTTTGGGCCATGCCTAGGGGTATGCTTTACGCTGCTTATTTGGCACAGGGGTTCTTTCAGGACCCACTAGAGGCAGATTTAGGGAGAGGCCAGGCACCACACAGACACCGGTTCCCCAGCACCAATCTGAGTGATATAAAACAGTGAGCCGAGGTGGAACATAAAACACATATTCTCACTCTTGCAGTACATTTTTACCACAGCGACTATGTGTCTCAGTTTGTCTTGTGTTTTTTTGTTTATCTCAATGTTGTCAAAGGTTTTTTCGGCTCCTAGGCCAGATGTAGATCTAATTGGGTTTGTGCCAGATATGATTTGCTATCAAGGTTTCTGAGAAACAGGCAGACATGTGTTTGAAATCTGCACATTTGAGTTCTGCGCAGATGTGGAGGCATATACATGTGAGCCTTCACGCATGCACACACTCACATTTATTATTTTTCTCCAAGAGGCCTGGAGGTAATTTTGTGGGGCGCTTAAATGATCTTGGCTGCCATAATGATGTCTGCATGCTGACATATTTTCATATTTTCAATGAAGTATTCCTCTTGTCTGTTCTTCCATAAAGCACCAAGCCATCTGGAATAACAACATCGCTTAAAGCTGCCGAAACCAGGCAGGAAAAACAGATGAGGCAAAAAGAAGGAGTAAGGAACAGGAGAAAGCTGTGCAAAAGGCTCTCTGCTTGTGTCTACGTTCAAAGATTCCCACTCAGCAGTTCCTTCAAGAACTCACTGATTTTGTCCAATGCTGTACATCATTTTTTATTAGTCCAAAAGGTCATCCCCATAGCAGTAAAGATTTACAGTCATCAGGCTTGATCTCATTCAGCTGATACGTCAAGTCGTACAATTCGGAGATAATATCAATAATAGCAGCATATGAATAGCAGGATGTTCTTATGTGATCCGAATGAAATGTCGCTGTGAGCAACAGTGTCCGGGGCAACCAATCTAAGCCCTCAGAGCATCCATGCGAGGCATTTAAAGAATCTGTGGACTGTCCTGCTTCCGCCAATGGACACAACTGTCAGCAGGCAACACATCACAGACAGAGGCGAGGGCATTCAGCAGAGCGGCTCACGTTCTACAAAGGATGTCTGCATGCCTGTGTTTGATTGGTGTGTGCTGAAGATCAATGGGGTTATGCGGAGACAATAAACATTTGTCCTTCTATTATTGCCAGTGTAAAAAAATTGTTGGGCAAACTATGGCCTACAAACAGCAATGAATACTGGATAAAATAACACAAATTTAGAAAAGAACATAAAAATACATTTTGAACAAAGAAACATCTCTGTGTATCCTTATAAGAATTTGTCAAAGATTTATGCCAGCCTGATTAAAGATGAATAAGGAGAAAAATGAAATGACTGTAAACTGAATGCATGTCCTGTTTGCAGTATACCCACCCGTGTTTTACTTTAAGTGTGCCTAATGTATGTGCTTATTGGTTTTATTTTCTTCCGTAACCTTTTCAAATGTCGCCTATTGACCCCAATACAAAAAACACACATCTGAGACAGAAAGTAATCAGACCTCCGAAGACACAAGTGAGGAGGGACAGGGAATTCCTCACTCCGATGATACAGTCATCCGTCATAATAGCTGTCACAGTGATATGGTTCAACAGTTCCTATTTTCCCATCTGCTCTGTACGATCGTGGATATATTGTCTGCCCGCATGAACCCACATATGAGTCTGCCTGTGTATGTACACACGCCTGATCTGATGGCGTATATACCGGAATAAAAAATACTGATACCTTAATTTCATGTACATCCTTAACTAAAGTAGCAATACAACATTGTGAAAACTGGGACCTATTAGTGTATACTATTATGTATTACATTATTGGATCATTGTTACTGATGCATTAATAGTAACAATATAGAAGAAAATGTCATACTCGGCAGTCATTTGTAACAATGCATATTACTCTTTAAGCCTATTATAGATTTTGGTTTGTATTAGTATGAGAGTATCAAAGTCACTGATTTCTATACCTGTTGAGTAAATGCAATGGTGTAAACAGTACTAAAGCAGATTATATGAGGACTATTATTATAAATGCATTTTCATGCAAGGAGTACTTTAACGTTTCAGTTGGTTGATTGATTTACTTGTATGTCGTTAATCACAATACCTTACAGTTTATAAAGTGATCATATGTTGTAAGTAAAACCTTCATTCAATTACTAAGCTGGAAATGTATATATCTTAAATGAGTCACAGGTACAATATTTCACACATAGATGCCGTGAAGAAGAGGTTTAACATAACAAAAAGTAGACGACGATCAAAATTGTACTTGGATAAATGTGCTTAGTTACTTTCCACCGCTGCATATAGCATTCTAATAATCAGACAATGATTCCTCCTACGCAGTACTAAACAGGAGCTTGTATCTGACTGCTTTAAATGTGCCAGTTTTCCAACCAAAACACTGCATTGTGCTGCCTGAACCAATAGAGACGGACAGAGTAAATCATACACACAAGAGCCAGAAGTGTTTTCCAGTCGACAGTCACTTCATCATTATTCACAAGACGGGCCTTTGTCTGCTTTGTTTTAGTGACCATGTTAAATTAGCTCAAAACAGATGGGTGCTGTCGCCTTGCCAAGCGGAGAGCTATGTGTGTGTCCTTTGCACGTGTGTGTGTGTGTGTTTTTGTGTGCGTGCGTGTGTGCATGCATGCATGTGTGTGTGTGTGTTGGTAGGTAAGTTAGACAGGGTTTATCCATGTGCTTTAAGCTTATATATGTGCGTGTGTGCGTGTGTGTGTTTGTGTGGCTAATTACAGCTCAAATGTATTCACAAATCTGTCTTTCCTCTTTGGCTGTCTAACTGTCCAGCTGTCGTATGTGCAGATGCATGTGTGTGAGTGTGAGTGTGTTCCGGTGTGCAGATGTCCTAGGGTTGTTGTCCTGCCAGTAACGAGGGCGTTTGGGGAGCAAAGTGGAGGGGAGGACAGCAAAGGGGATTAGCAAGGCAGTGAGGTGCAATCCACAGGGGGGCCTCAAGTTGTGCATCCTGTAGTACAAGTGTGTGTTGTTGTTGGGCAGCAAAAGGTTCGATTTTCCAAAATCGAACATGTATGCATGTTTATATGTTCTTTGCCAAATGCACGGTTTGTGTGTGCGTGATCCAAACCTGATCTTGGATGATGTCATATGCAGCTGCTGCGAGGCTGACAGACAGTTTCCGCACCACAACATGGGGCCCTATGGTCCGCCTGTCAGGCTGATAGACAGGTGAATGACACCAATGAGAGCCAGCCGTCCCTCCCCCTAGGAGCCAGGCACTGAGTGACAGCCAGTAAGCAGCCAGAAAGAGTGTTTATGAACCTGAAAGTAATCTCTTTAACTCTCTCTCTCTCTTTCTCTTTTTCTGCACTGCTCTTGACTCTTTCTACCTCCTTCCTCGTCCTCTCTTTGGCTCTCTCGTCATCTCAGCCTCTTTTCAAAAAAGTGTATTATTTCTTTCTTTCTTTCTCTCCGTCGCTATGGGTATTTTTCTATTCCGCTAAAGGCCCCCCTGTCTTTCTTCACTGTCTCTCCTCCTCCCCTCTCTTTCTCCCTTTCACTCTGTCTGTCACTGCTCTGTGCTGTTTTCTATCACTGTGTCACCGAGTCTATATGCTCTCTGTCCTGTCTCTCAGTCAAAACGGAAAAAACTTGTTTCAAAGTCCGAGTCCAAATGGGCACAGGGAGTTCAGTGATTGTGTGTGTGTGTGTGTGTGTGTGTGTGTGTGTGTGTGTGTGTGTGTGTGTGTGTGTGTGTGTGTGTGTGTGTGTGCGTGCGTGCGTGCGTGCGTGCGTGCGTGCGTGCGTGCGTGCGTGTGTGTGCACGTGCGTGTTTGGAAGGAAAATAGAGAGACAGTGCCTACAGGGGTGGTATTTCTCATCAACTGTTTATTCTGGGCATGAATCCCTCTGTGCGCTTTTCTCTTCTCACTTCTGCCCAGGCACTTCTAAACCTGGTTTTCTTTTTTTCTTCACGTAAGGCTGTTCCACCCACACTTCAGAGGTTTCTTGGCAAACGCTGTTGGGTGAGATTTTTATTGGAGTATCACATTTTGGAAACATCACATGGGTGGATTACTTTGACTCTCGGTTGGCTTTAGGAAATCATCCAGTGTGTAAAATCAAGCCTTACCCTCTGGACCTCCACCCTCCACGCTGTGCCCCTTTCGCTCTCTCTCCCATCACACCCACAGTATCAGGCCACCCAAGTGCCTTTCAGCCTGGCACTCAGCCCTTAGGCCCCACACTCCCATCTGACCTCCCGCAGCCACAGGCCCAGCGCCCAGGCCTCCTTTGCACCCGCTGACCCCCTCACCTCCTGACCCACTGTCCCACGCTCCCTCTGGCTTTTTCCCTTTTTCTTTTTGTCACCTCAGCCAACCACCACTACCCGCGCTGGCCTTCAACCCCTGAAATGTTCAGAAAAGCTAGCAGAAGTTTGTTTTTTTATATGTGCAGTGTATTTATTTGGGTGTTCACTTGGTATTTTTCTGTAAATGTGTGTGTGTGTGTGTGTGTGTGTGTGTGTGTGTGTGTGTGTGTGTGTGTGTGTGTGTGTGTGTGTGTGTGTGTGTGTGTGTGTGTGTGTGTGTGTGCTTGTACAGGGATCTTTGAGAGGACAAGTGTTTAGCTTCTAACCATCGTAGTGAGACAGATGTTTCGAAAATGAGGACATTTTGTCCGGTCCTCCCTTCTTCAAAGGCCTATTTGAAAGTTAAGACTTGGTTTAAAGGTTGATGTTAAAATTAGTTTTAGGTCTAGTTGTGTGTGTGTGTGTGTGACTGTGTGTGTGTGTGTGTGTGTGTGTGTGTGTGTGTGTGTGTGTGTGTTTGTGCGTGCGTGCGTGCGTGCGTGCGTGCGTGCGTGCATATTGGTTGGTGTGGAAGGGGTTCCCAGCAGTGTCTAATGAGCCTTGGTAGGATTTCTGGCAGTTGAGGGGGAATCTGCTTTCCCCACTCTGCCTCTCACTCAAGCTATACCTCTCTCTCCCTCCAATTTGCCAACTCTAACTTCAACTCTGCCTCCCATCCTCTTAATCTCAATATGTTTCTGTCTAATTTGTCCGTCACATCCTTTCAATCCGTCTTCATCTGCGTGGCGTCTCCCCTCGCTCGGTCAGTCAATCTCTGCGCCACTGCGAGTGTTTATGTGTCTCCCGGTGAAGTCTCTAGCTGTCCATCTCTGTCTTTTCCTTTTGTTGTTGTTCCTCTGTGTGCCTTTCCATTGCCTTGTGAGAAAACTCTTAAGGGTCTTTGTTACGGGCTCAAGTCACTTCCATGGTGACCGGCATTGACTGACGGCTCTCACAGAGGTCTCTTCATGGCAGAGGCCAAGGAAGGCATGAAGGAATTTGTGTGTGTATATATGTGTGTGTGTGTGTGTGTGTGTGTGTGAAATAGAGAGAGCCTATGTGTCGCTGGGTACTTTTTTTTTTTTTTACAAATCAGAGCGTGCACACGTATCCATGTGCGAGTGCTTTCTGCTCGCCAGTGTGAGTGTTCATCCGCTCGCGGGTTCATTTTTCTTGTCAGAGGGTTACTGTGATGTTTATCTCAGTGACATGGACAAATAAACCAAGGCAGAGGCAATCTAAGCCGAGCAATCAGCGCTGAGTCTTCTACGGTTCTGCAAGTCTGTTTGTTTATCCTCCATGTTTCCTTTGAACCCCCCCACCCCAAACACACACTGATATATATGAACTTATATAACCCAAGAGAAAGAAGGAAACACTAAAGAGAGCTGAGCGTGACACAGAAAGAGAGACTTGAAGAGAAAATACTGATTAATGTATGAAAAAACGTTAAAAGACTCTCAAAATTCCACCTGCTGACCACTGATTGGGTTCATCCAAAGTTAGGTCATCACCTTTTTGCTGCTGAGGTTATTTCTGTCCCTCTCATGCAAAGAAAAAAGCCCTGCAGGCACTATCTTGGACATCTGACAAAGTGAAACAGAAGGAAGCTTTTATGTGAGTATTTTGAGTAATTATTTCAATCTTCAAAATGCTCAAAACAGCAAAAGACTATGCTCTACTTATGCACTTTATCTTGGCCGGACTTTTTCTGGAACAGGCCTCATTATTCTCTGTCAGCCATTAGAGCCAAATATCTGAGCAGTGATTTTAATCAGAACGATAAGATCAATTGCTCTGTGGGATGGAAAACAGAATTGTTGAAATGAAAGGCCAGGCTATAACTACCTTAAGTGGACTGGACGATAACGAGAGGCGGGACAGGACGTGGTCAGAGGTTGACCTTTTGACTGACAGGAGCCCCGCGGTTTGATGGACCAACGTGATGGGGCCGTGGAACTCAAGAATGCAAAGCCCGACTTTAAACTGAAGACCTGTTTCCACACTTCCCCATGCCTGTGCAATGTCTAAAGGATGGATATATGCCTCTGTGTAGCTCGTATCAATCCAAGTCAAACATCAACGCGCTGGCAGTCCGAAACTCAAAGCCATACAATAACACAACCCATAGACATTCCATAGCACCCAGTGAGAGGGCTTGAACTATTGTGAAAACATTCACCATACAGGGAAACCCCCGAAAACACATGGGTTCAGCTTTTGATATTTTTAAAGAACGTTTCCCTTGAAATGATCTGGCATCAGGCATAAAAGCAGGTCTTTGCCTGCTCTTACTTGGAGCTTGCAAAACCACATTACCAAAATACCCAACTGTCAGAGGAGCCGATTGTTTTGTGGTGAGCGGCTGACAATCAAAGTGGTCATACATCTTAGAAAAGCAGCAAGGAAATCCATGTTGAACTGGCAGTGGTAACAGCACACTGCAGATTGGTGGTCATTCATTTCAGTGTAGCAGTGTTTCAGTTCTCAGTGGGAACCTCCGTGATTTGGTAGTATGTAGTGGAGCAGCAAGCAAAAGGGACACTGTGTTATTTGTAATTTTAGGTTGCCCAGTCATCGTGAGGTCTTTTTCAAGTCAACAGGCATCCTTTGAAAAGATCCAGCTCTACATCTTTGACAGAGATAGAGTGAGTGAAGGAACGAAGCAAGCAAAAAAAAAAGGACGAGTGTCACGGTTTCTTGAAAGTGACAGACTGCTGCCCCATCTCTCTGAGCTATCAATCTCCCAGGCATTCTAATTATCCATAATTGGTCATAATTGGATTTAATTTGCTTTGATTGGCTGTAATTGGCACGATGGGCTAATCTGATTCGAGATCAGAGGACCGGGGTCCTGTGTGGTGAGTATTCCCTCGCCCCTCCGCTGACCCAAGGAGCACACATCAAACGTATTTGTTTGTAACACAGCTGATTGCTACCGGTCATTGCCGTGTGATTTGGGAGTGGATCTGCACCAACAGGTTTCCTCGTGTTTATGTTGCTAGCTACAACTTCCTGCTGGTTATGTGTGTACATCACATGTGTTTAAATGCATTCATGAATCCAAGTACACACACACACACACACACACACACACACACACACACACACGGACTCAAGGAGAAACTGAGAGGGTGTGAGATGGCAGTAGAGATCATAAGTAAACAGTAATGTAATACAGCACTAATTTGAATCACATTTTCTTGCCCAGAGCCGCTGAATTCCTAATTGTGCATGAAGCTGTCCAGAAGTCATGCTGAATTATAATATCCCGGACAGAAAGAGAAAAGTGACTCTGCAGCATTTTGATTTAGTCTGACGAGGGACTCTGAGGGGAGGGGAGGGAAGGGGAGGGAGGAGATGTGTTTGTGTTGGAGAGAAAAAAATCCCCCCTGCCCTCTTTTTCTTTTCTCGCTCTCGCTGTCTTTTGTTCCCGATCCCGCTCTACCTTGCGGCCTGACAGGCAGATGGAAGCGATTATACTGTAATAATAAACCATGGGAGGAAACCATGGGAGAGACGGAGGGATGACAGCGCAGGAGAAGGTGGAGGAGAAGGGGAGATCTTTCGGAGCGCTCACGGGCCAGCACACGTGTCGATTTGGGGCCCACGGATCAGCGCCGGTGCTCATTTCCATCACCTTGACGGCTCAGACCTACATCGCACCACCGGGAAAGAAATCGAGAAAAGTAGTCCCCCCCCACCCCCCCTCGCCAAAGATATGCAATTCCTATTCCTTTCCCATAGACGTGAGGTCTTTGATCACAGCTTGATTAGACTTGATTCGGCGTGCAGATGTTTCACACTTTGACGCCCGGATCTTGAGAGGTGAAAAAAAATGACAAAATCATTTCTCCTCCCTCCCAATCGTTTCATTCTCCAAGGCAGGTGCTGTGTGTTGTTTTTTTTTCTTTCAGTTTTGTACTGCAGTCTGGCTCTGACAGTAGCCCTGTCTCTCGCCCTGTCTCCCCTCAGTCACAGTGTGTTTAACATCTGCCCCGTAGGCCTGTACCTCTCATAGCCTTTTCAGCACCCACTGCTGCTTGCTCCACGTCGCAGTCACTCCGCGGTGCTCTGTTATCACAACAGCCCTTATCACGTACAACTCAAGTGATGTCGTTTAGTTTGCAACCAACATCTAACAGAGACCAGTACTTGTGTGATACAACCTGACAGCCACTGTAGGGAGAGCGGTGGTAAAAAGGTTAATGTCAAAATGTGACCTGCGGGACAGATCTGGCAAAGACGTGAAGCACCTGCATGAAAGAAAAGGGTGAATAACGCTGGCAATGCTGGAAAATAGAGAGAAGTGATTGGTGCTCGGGGGGACAGAGGTTGAGTGGGTTAATGTGAATGTGCAGAGTGTGCTTACGCATGAATGTCAGCATGTGTGTGTGTGTGTGTGTGTGTGTGTGTGTGTGTGTGTGTCAGGGGCAGCTGGTCTACGGTTGAGGGAGAGGGCCGTCATCCAGAGGCAAGCCCCTCCCCCCTGCCTGTAACCTCTAACCTCTCACCCCTCACCCTAACAGCAGCACAATACGTCTGTTGAGGGATGTGGGTATAGGCAAGGTTGCTCTCTGCTCGCATCAGCATCCTCTCTGTCCTCCAAAATGCCTTTGAAAGCACTGAGTGCCATGGGGGGGGTTATACACCATGTTATTTATGTTTTCAATGATTGCAGCATTTGCATGGCAGAGACACCTGCCCTGATGACATGAAGTGTAGAAGCCGTTGTGCGATCATGCTGTGAGCCTCAAGGTGCAGTCACAGTGTACAGAAAGCCCATAGCAAGGGTGGTGTGATTTCACACAATGTCATTGGAAAACATTGGAGTGGACTAAAACAGACACAGATTCATTTTAGATGACAGCAACACTTAAAGGTGAAGTAAGCGTTTTATTTATGTTAATATAAGTGTAAAATCGCTCTTTATTCATACAGTGATCACTTACATAATGTGCATATTTCATAAAGCCGATCTCTCAGTCAGTTGCTCTGCATGTAAACGGCAAATAAACTTATTGGAGGATCCCGAAATTTTTATCCAATCACAAGAGAGAACGCTACAAACCGACACCCGTCTCACTCATGGTCTCACTGACGGTGCACGCCAGAGCAACAGATGGGTGAATGTGTATGCACCTACAATGCAGGTAAAAATCCTTCCCAATGTCTGTTTTGATGGTTTTTATCATGTTTTATCACACTTATGGATCTGAGATTATGCTAGATAACTCGCTGCTTGAAGACCGCAGTGCATTAATGTGGTGACGTAGGGACGAGCGAGGGGACTGCTAACTGCGGTAACTGACAGGAGGCTAGCTAAAAGAACCATTACGCTTACAGCTCCTTTAACTAAAGATGTGTCTGCGAGAGTAACAATGTCTCAACTCGAGCAGAAGGCTTTATAACTCCACTACATTACTGTTTAGTAACCAGAGAAACATGGCAAGGGCCTAGAGGAAGATATCAGAAACTTCCATTGAAAGTAATACTTCTGTTACTGTAAATAACTTTACTCCTGTTTTGATTCAACATGTTGGGGGACACATCAAGTGAGGGTTCTGGAGATCCTCCCTCAGAAAAACACTTTATTTCCTGCATTCTGGAGATTTTTTAGGAACCAATTTTTTGACTTTTCTGCATCCATTTATTAAGACAAATCATCGAGAGGGGAAAGATGCAATCATTTCTTGAAAATTGACCATGGCAATCACTTTGGTCTTTTTCTGAGGCATTCGCCGTGCACTTGTTTGTACATATACATTCTGATGGAAGGAGTTGTGTAAAGAATGGAAAAGTTTCCAGCCCGTCTGTTCTCTCACTCCGGTGCACCTTGCCAATCACTGCATGAAGTGGACTTGTCAGATCCCATTTGGGAAAGGGGCCAATATTGTTCGACGCAATTCCGAAGTTGGAAAGATTGCGTTTCAGATTCTATGATCTGACAGGCCCTTCATTTGAAGCATAGAATTAGTACTATTTGGTGGTATAAGAAATGAAAGGGAACTGAAGTCACCATCTTGTCAAAATGTAGCGGAACCAAATGTGTCACCACTGACAATGATAAAAACCGACATTCGTGTTCTAAGTCCTGTCTGGATCTGGACTGTCTCCCGGGTCTGGGGAGTCACTGCAGTTATCGCAGTGAAACAACCATGATTTCACCCAATATTCCTGTCATGTTTCAACATGCTGTTTATTAAAACCCTCTCAGCCAGCCAGCAACCACATTGCATACCCTCAGCCACGGCGCCCAGAAACACTCTTTCACATCACAACCGTCGCCTCCAATCTCTGTCTTTCCCCTTGTTTTCGCTACAGCTCCTATTTTCCTTCCTGCTGTCCCAATGGTGGTTTCCTAAGTATGACATCATCACTCAGCGCCTGAGTGAGGGCTCGGTGACCCATGGTGCACTTCAGATGCAACACAAGTTTGACGTGTTTTATAAGAAAAAAAGGAACATTCCTGAGAAAATTTTATGCTGGGGTGTTGAGTCGTGCACTGTAACCGGTGTTTATTTCTGTCACACCCATCAACAAGACGTCAATCACTGGACTCAAGACAAACACACAGTAAGACCACACCTCCTATTCAGGACAGGATTCTACAGTAACGGGATTTGGGAATGACCGAGGACGGGAATGGCGGTTTTCCTTTTCCTACGATGAATAGATGTCCGATTGGCACTGAGGCCCCATCTGCACAGTATCGGGCAGGCACTTCCTGGAACAGGGTTTCCTTCCGGCTACAGCAGGGGCCTCAGCTCTGATTAGAGAACGGGAGGATGAGGGACACCTGAAAGAAACAGCTTCTAATCAGACAGGAGACATGCCAAACAACACACACAAGCAAGTCCACGCAGAGGAAAAGTTGACATGTCTGTACACGCTGAGAGCGCTGGGAAAGAAACATGTCATCAGCAGAAACATACATCACACAAGCATACAGCCTTTAATCAGGATGGGTTACTCCTCTTGCCAAATGTTTGTCAAATAATGGTGTGAGTGTGTGTGCACGGGGCTGTTCAGCTGAACTTGATTTCCCAATGCCTGCTGCTCCAGATACCACAGAAACACCCCGTTGCCTCCTTTGTCTGTCTCCCAAGGAATTCCCAACCTCTCCCAATGGCTTGATTAGCAGCTCACCCAATCGCGTGATCCTCGCTTGGCTATTAGACTTTTACCATGTTGAGAAAAACACATGGCGTTGTAACAACACAAGATCTGGAGCAACACTTTTGGAAATGTTTTTTTCAAGATGAGCAGAAGTACATGGGAAAATTTTGAGGTAGAAATTCATGCAGATGTTTGCATTAACACAATTACCTTGATGCTAAAACGGGCACGCACCCCCTTGCACATACTAGAGGCATATGCCCACATGCGGACACTAAGTCAGTTTATGACGTTGCTGTGTATTGAATACCTAGCAACTCCGTGTCTTATTTTGATGTGAGCGGTTTTGTGTCTCGGTGGGACACCACTGGATTAAGGCCATGGAAAAGTTCAGGTTTGGATCATGCCTGTGCTGCGCTCTGCAATTTCTCCACATGTACCCATTCCAAAGGCTTTTCTTCATCTTCTCTAATTGCGATTTACACCTCTTCCCTTCAACCCTCCATCCTTCCATCCCGCCAACCGCCATCTGGTGCCCCTTCCCCACTGAGCCCAGTTCCCTACTAACAACCCACAGCTGGGCTCACACACACATCCATTCATTCTAAAGTTAGTAGGAATGGCCGGCAGCGAGTGATCCAAAAGTCTATCTCTCAATTGCTTAGCTTAAGAGACAGCATGGCCTAAGGGTCGGGGTGGCACTGGGTAATGTTGTCCCAGTGTTACTTAGGGCTTGTCGGGGGCTGATCGCTGGCAGATGCTGTTTGTGTAGCGGCAGAGGGTCACAGCAGGGTAAACCAGGGGCGACAGGAGAGCTGCAGATCTGCACAAAATAGAACAGACGTCGCTTGCAGTCTAGGACGGATTGGGAACACAGAGCAGGTCTCTATGGTCATGAGTGGAGATCCGAACCCTGGTTGCTTCTGCTGTCAGGAACCGTGGCCTGGACACTATCAGCCCACCGGAGACACACACACACATACACACACCCAGAGCATTTCAGCACAGTCGTTGTTGGAGCCCCTTCACACCTCTCACAGTCGTTTCCCCAGATCCAAATCTAACATGTCACGAGGCCAGAGGATTAATTGTTAATCTTAACAGCCGTCATTATCTGGGATAATTCTAAATTCTTTCATTCTCGCCTTGCCAGCACATGTGGCCTGTCCGTTTTGACTGCTGAGGATATCCAGAACACTTTCTTTCTCCCCTTGCTTTACCCTTTTTCATGCGCTCTCATTTTTTTGCCCTTTTTGTCTCTCTCTCAAGGACTCCTTCTCTCCCTCCTCTCACTTCCTGGAGCTAATTTTCAGAATGATTTCATGACCACAGAATGTCCTAATTGCGGAGAGCTGGTCTCCTTCGCTGCAGGCTACTTTTTAGGCCTGGTATTTCAGTCTGTGTGTGTGTGTGTGTGTGTGTGTGTGTGTGTGTGTGTGTGTGTGTGTGTGTGTGTGTTTCTGCGAAAAGGAGGGAAACTAGGTTTTTGGGCAAGGGGGGGTCAGGGAGTTTTAAGGCTGGGGAACCTGTCATTTTGATGGACGTCTGAGGGACCTGACTGCCCTTGTACCCCTGACCTCCTTCTCCAGCCCTCCACCATGCCAACATCTCACTCTGTCAGACAGTTAAACCCAGGTGGGGGGACATGATGTGTGTGTGTGAGTGTGAGTGTGTGTGTGTTTTTTGTGTGCATGTCAAAGATTGACAAAGAACAGAGGCTTCTTCACAGAAACCCCGAAAGGACAGAATAACATACTTAAACTCTGCTCATAACATCTCAGTCGGTGCCATAAAGAAACCCAGGCCTCTTTTTTAACTATATTTTGCACAATATTCCGAATACACTCGATAAAAACAAAAAAAGAAGTTCCCCACTATCGTCTTCTGTGTGTGTGTGTGTGTGTGTGTGTGTGTGTGTGTGTGTGTGTGTGTGTGTGTGTGTGTCATTTGTGGAGGCAAGTCTATGCATTCTGTTTGACTTTTTCCCATCACTCAGTTGGAAGGTAATGAGTTTGGTCTCAAAGCTTATGCAATAGTGTGCGTGTGTGTTCATACGCGGGTTTTTTTTCTTTCTTTCTTTCATTTATTCATGTGTGTGTTCTCTGTGTTACACCCCATTTATTTACACACGCTCTTTCTAATTTCACACTTCACACGCATTCTTGTCATGGGCTGGAAATAGAGAGATGAAAAAAAAACAGGCGGCGGGTGCTTGATGAAAGTGAAATTGAAAAATGAAAAAGAAGTCAGGTCGCAGGCGAAAGGAGGGGAGCGCTGTCGATGGTTTAGCCCTGGGACGCGTGATGGAAACCAATCACCGTGGAAACAGCACGAATCAGCAGACCACGTCGTAACCCTCGCAAACACACACACACGTATTATACAGCAGTGGATTCACACTCGTCGACACACACACACACACACACACACACACACACACACACACAAACACAGGTACGGTAACCTCAGTATTGCTTTTGTCTGAGATCCGCGCCCTTAAATGAACACGATGGCTTTCTCCTGGCGGCTCAGAGATTCCATTAAACACACACACACAGCATATCCGATACACAGGCACGCACAAACACCAACCCAACACACTGCACCATCAACAACCACTCCGCTGCGCTGTACGTATGGGCCTTCCATGTGTATCTCCCTGTGCGCTTATTCTTTGGCCGCCTTTTCTCTTTTCTCAACCTCAAGTCTGTTAGAATTATTCTCTCCTTTTTTTTGCCTTTTTCTCTTCTCTCTGTCCTTCTCCTCCTCCTTCTTCTTACCCACCATGTCCCTGTCAGATGGTTGTGGCAGGGACTAGGGCCTATAGCGGTGGGGGTCCTGTGGTGAAGGGAGAGAATGGGGGGGAGGTTGGGGGTTGGCTGTCCATGTCTGTGCCTGACAGGAGCGGGGCTGCCTTTTACACTGTCCAAACGGGGCCGAGCCGTCACTCCTGATTAGCCCTCGTGCTGCACAGAGCCAGGGAGTCGGGGGTCTTCTGGAAGCCATTACTCAGCCAGTGAGTGAGTGCCCTGTCCCCTCCTCTCTCTCACCCCCTCCCCCCCCCCCCTTCCCACCCGCCCCTACCGGCTCAACTTAATCACTCACAGCTGAGGAGAGAGAGAGAGAGAGGAGGAGGAAGAGGGAGAAGAGGCAAGAGAGAGAGAGAGAGAGAGAGAGAGCAAAAGGGGGCGGAGTCATGGCTCAATCAGCAACAAGTGTGATTGATTCCTTTTTGAGTGCATGACTTTTCATTCCCATTGGTAAAAGAACACACACGTACACTGACGCTCAAACACACACACATACGCTCCCACACACACATACCCACTACAGGCCCATTTGGCCCCCGACGGTGAGCTGCCATGTTCATGTGAGAGGGAAAGTCTGCCTCACAGGAACAGGAAATGAAGGAGTAGACACATACACAGGCTGCCTTGTGTCACCGTGGGTACCAGTCTGAACACACACACACACACACACACACACACACACACACACACACACACACACACACACACACACACACAAACACACACACACTCAAACACGTAAGTAGGCTACACTCACAGTGGCCTATGTCCACCCTCAGCTGGAGCTTGTTAAAATCAAGACTTGCGGGGCCAGCTTGTCTTTGTCAGAACTCTGATGTCACATATGAGATGATGGTTGGGACATTTTCATATGTATGTGTGTGTGTGTGTGTGTGTGTGTGTGTGTGTGTGTGTGTGTGTGTGTGTGTGTGTGTGTGTGTGTGTGGAAAACAGGCAACCAGCAGGCCGAAGGATGCTGAGCGATGGTGACACCCCGACCCCAGGCCTCCGTGTTTTCCCACAATCCCTGTCTTCCGCTAGCAGCTTCCCGTGATGGCTGCTGGGTGGGCAGGAGTCAGGGCCAGAAACCTAAGCCTCCATCAAACATGCACTAATCAGCCACACAGGCGCAAACAAAATTCAAAGTTAATATGGATCAAGAAGCAAAACGCCCAATAGTTGTGGAATTTTCGGAAGGTAATTTATTTGAGACGATTGTTTGAGCTTCAATCTTTTTTTTTGTCTGTTTTGCAGTGAAAGTGCTTCCAGAGCTCTTGTACGTTAAAGAGGCCGTCCTGCCAAAGAGCAAATGGTAGCATAAGTTGTTTCAGTGAATGCCCAAAAAAACGACATATGTTCACATTTAACTGACAAAGCCCTCTGGCATTGGTAGTAATTACAGCTCATCTTCAAATCGTCAGGAATAAAAGAGGAAGCAGTGTCCACAGAAGGAAAATGCCGAGGTTGATTGATGGGACTACAAAACATGGAGCTATAACATCGGAGACTGCTTTTCATTCCCTGTTTCTTTTAACCGTGACTGCAGTCTTTCCTTAACCTTAACCCAATTTCTGTAATTGTAACAACGTGGCAACGAAGGTTGCCTTACCTTACCAATTTCTTACCATGTCACATTTGTGCATGAACCTAACCGAACCTTAATAAAGTATGTCATATTTTTCCAATAGCGATTTTTTAACAGTTTTGGGAGAGATAGACAAAAATGTGTCAGCCTGTTGATCATGAAATAAGTATAGGTAAATATATGTGTCGTTCTTGAGGGCATGGGGAAGTATTTGGTCTTTAAATGTATAGGAGCTCTTGGGTAAAAGGTACTGAGAGGGTGGATAATGTCTCAAGTCTGCTTTGCTTCAGGCACCCCTCACAGGAAAGGAAGCTGAAAAGGAAAAGCCTTCTGATGATGGATCACATTTCCACCTCTCATCTTCTGTCTTCTGCTTCCCTCTTCCTTTCATCTTTAAAGTGCCGATCCCAGGTGCAGAGAAAAGATGTGTTTAACTGTGTGTGTGTGTAGGTGTGTGTGTGTGTGTGTGTGTGTGTGTGTGTGTGTGTGTGTGTGTGTGTGTGTGTGTGTGTGTGTGTGTGTGTGTGTGTGTGTGTGTGTGTGTGTGTGTGTGTGTGTGCGACACCCACTGAGAGGCGGAGAGGTGAATGAAAACATTCCTCACCTGTCTGCAGCGGAGCACGGTTCAGCTGACAGCTTATAAAGTGTGACCGTGGATCAGTTTGCTGCTCTTTGGGGGTAACGGTTCAGCAGTCAAAGAAACCGCCAGCCATAAAGCTTCGGAAAGGAAAGGCACTGGGGGGAACAAGGGAAAGATTGACGGAGAAGAAGGAGGGAGGGGTTACAAGAGAGATAGAGGAGCAGATAAAGGAAGATTGTTTATCTTCCAATTCCAATTATTGAAAAACCACGCTTGCATCACCCGCTTTTTATGGGACACACTTTATTATTTTTTAGTACCTCGCCACGTCGAAATCCATTTGCTTTCCGTTCCATCCGCAATATCCTTGAGAGATCTCTATGAAAACACACATTATCCCTTTATTGTGAACATGACATGCCAGGCAAAGGTTTAGCCCCTGTGTCAGTGAGTGTTGTTGTGTGTGTAATAGTGAAGTTTCTTTTTGACTGGAAGCGGCATGTTTCATGGGAATATAGTTTAAAATCAATGTTTTCTCCGTTTGAACACTTCAACCACAATAACACGAGTCTGTTCTATTCGCTGCTTCCACAGCGATACTTTTCACATGGTTTGTCGGAGCCCAAATCAACGCAAAGGTTATATATTGTTACAAATTTAAAAATAATAAAAATCCCCTCCTCTGGTCTCTCTCCAAGGGGTTAGTGGGCAGACGGGCTCCCATGGCTGTCGTGTGACTCGCTGGCCAATTAGTGCAAAATGTGAGCGTCGTAACGAGCCTGGTGGGAATAAGGGGAGTTTGATTACAACACCTAAACCTTCCTGTCGCCCCCAAGCCACCACACCAAATATCTCACTGACAGCCAAGTCACAGCTGGGGACACCGACGTAAAAAAAGAAAAGAAAGAGGAAAGAATTACAGCCCACACAGCCCTCTCTGTTCAGAACAATTTGTGAATGAACGGGCAATGATGTGAAAAAGGGCTGTAGTGTGAGTTTTTCTCCTTTTTTTTCAAGCATTGTTTGCAATTATTACATTTATGAAGGATGTATCTTTCAGAACAAGAGACTTATTGAGGGCACTGCAGACGGAAAGAGGGACAAAGAGAAATATACAAATAATAAGTGTCTGTTTTTTCCCTACATGCCTGTTCGTGCTCAGGGCTTCATTTGGAATGCATGGCGTAGAAACCATAATAAACGGTGGGATTGAATCATTCAGCAGTGCTGATTTGCTTGGCCAAACGCAGGCCCGGAGTTTATTTGTCTCTGTTGTAGTGAATCAGCGCCTCGGGGAGGACTGGATTCAGTCATCCATTTTAGAAAGAAAATTGATTCAAACAAACACAGGGCGCCCACTATTTGGAGATCTTTGTAAACAACATTGTAAAAATTGAGTGGATTGGCACTTGGGTCTGTGTGTGGTTGATACGTGATGTTTCACCCAACATGATATGTTTCACGAGGTCTGGATTTGATTCGGCAAAAACCTCAGTGATCAGCACCGCAGAAATACGACAGGAACAGAATAAACCAAGGCCCTTCTCGTCAAATGCAGTTCTGGACATAAAGGCTCAAAGTAGGGCATCCCACTAATAGCTTCGCACGCACGACCACGCGAATATGTCCCCTGGATGTGGCCCAAACTCCTTCAGAATCCAGGAAAAGATCTGTGGGATCATGGGGGGAACGCTGTGCCCTCGAAACGACTCGACCTGGCCACCTCGCATGTCATCGTGTTCCAACGTAAGCCCGATGTGATACCGGCACCAAAGGATTCTGTTGATGCCAATATTATCCTACTTGTCAGCTCGGATCTGCCTTCATCCCTCCCCTAATTCACCGTGACAGGAGCCCCACTGTGAGGACCCCACTCTGTCTTCTGATCGGGCAGCCAGATGGACAGCTCAGCAGCAGGAGGGGGACCTGATATCGGTGTCAGCAATCAGATCTCACCCTCTGAGAGCTTGTCTAGTTGTGTGTGTGTGTGTGTGTTTGTGCGTGTGTGTGTATGGGAGAGCGAGAGAGAGAGAGTGCACAGTGCAAAGTGATTGTTGGGAGCACATGTGCTGACGGCGGCCAGAGTGTGTGTTGAAATGAAGATTAATGAATGAGAGACCTGAATGCGTGTGCGTGGACAAGATTGAAAGGTCAGCGGACGTATTTAAAGAGTGCACAAACTTGAACTTGTGTTAAACTTCACGTATGTTGTATACTGATTGTGTGTGCCGGTTAGTGTCAGTTTGTGTTTTTGGATATGTGTGTGTGTGTGTGTGTGTGTGTGTGTGTGTGTGTGTGTGTGTGTGTGTGCACCAGAATATACAGTACTGTATCTTTTTAAGTTTCCACCCTTCTATTCCCACAGCTTTGAGGCGCATTGGTGACATGAGAGAAACACACAAAGTTTTGCTATAAACGCACAATTCAACAAGTCCAAAGAGCCGGCTTTTTGCTTCTGGTTGCACTCTTTGTGTGCGCCTGTTATGTGTGTGTGTGTGAAAAGAAAAGAAAAGAAAAGAAAAGAAAAGAAAAGAAAACAAAAGAAAAGAAAAGAAAAGAAAAGAAAAGAAAAGAAAAGAAAAGAAAAGAAAAGAAAAGAAAAGAAAAGAAAAGAAAAGAAAAGAAAAGAAAAGAAAAGAAGAAAAAAGAAGGAGATGATTATTTGCACGTGTGCATTTGTCACAATTTCGACATCAAACTCACTGACTGACAAGTGAAAGGTCCCAGCTCGTCCACATCTATCAACAACAAGCAGGAAGAGGAAATATGGTTCTCTGTCTTCAGATGATAACAAATGATGACTGCGATGCACACTTTGTAAAGAATGAATCAGTCCCCGCATCAAAAGAAAAATTACCGCCGGGCTGGTTTTATGCAACATCTTTGGCAGATGTGGCTCTAAACAAACAGTAAATCAGAATAATGCTCTAAAGCCACCCTGGGGGAAGTCAAACGTTGCCAAAGAGCATTGTCTGTGTGAGTGTGTGTGTGTGTGTGTGTGTGTGTGTGTGTGTGTGTGTGTGTGTGTGTTATGTAGTAAAACTTTATTCCCCTCGAAAAAGTGTTGTTGGTTCAGAAGTCGTATAAAGGAATAGGACACAATAACAAACAAGCTTGTAGTGTTTTCGAATATGTGCACAAGACTTAAACCATTGCTATGACCTCTGACCTTTAAAGTACAACCATTATTGCTGCTGTTTGTAAAGAAGTATTAAAGGTGTCGTACTGTAGCCACTGCTTTTTTGGAACATCCACTACATTTGTTGTATACTGTATATTGTAGTAGATTTTTTTTGTCAATATGACATTTCAACCATCTTAAATGCACAATATGTAAAACTGCGCTGCTCACAATCAATAGAATAACAAAAGAAGGACTTTGATGACATCATGAAGTTGATGTCTGAGAATCTGAGATTGTGTCTTCATCCATTGCAAGATAAAATCTATCAGTTTGCAGCACCGGTATGCTTATGCTTCGTTGCGCGGACAATACAATACAACATACAACAACACAATGCTATGAAGCTATTTTACCTTCCTTTTATTTTCAGCGCGGTTTTGGAGTGACTTTCTCTGACCTGACGTATAAGCCGGTCCTCCTCGTGTTTCATTGGATTTTTCTGGAAGTATGCTTTCATTGACAGGCAACCCAGTTATTACTTTTTGTGTAAATTAAAAAAAATCAATTTTTTTCTCAAATGAAAGCTGACAGCAGCATTTGTGATCCTTTCAGTACACCGCTCAACAATATATATATATATATATATATATATATAACATTGGTTATGTCATTTTGTGAAGTTTTAAATACAAAATCAATACATATCGGGCCTTTAACCGTTGACAGTTACACGCCAGAAAATAAAGTGCTGCCTGATGCCTGTGTGTTTTGTAATAAATATGCTTTTCAAGTGATTAATATCACAGCTTCTACATGACAGTTTGTCTCCAATGCCATAAGACGGTAAACATAAAATCTACGGCAAAAACAAATGGCCAACAACTGGGACATAAATAGCAAGATGTCAACTCTCCCAGCACGACGCTCACAAAAGCCTTGCCACGCAACGTAATTATGAAGTACAGATGTATTAGTCAAACTACTCCACCCCTCCTCTCAGCCCCTTGTGTAGGCTCTTAGGATATGTGGTGTGTGTGTGTGTGTGTGTGTGTGTGTGTGTGTGTGTGTGTGTGTGTGTGTGTGTGTGTGTTTGTGTTTTTGATGGGAAGCGTGTGCGTGTTTGTCTGAGAGCTCTTCGTTAGCTCTCTCCTCCTGCCTGTCACCCACAGCATTGATAGATGTGACGGGGCGAGAGGGAGAGGGGATCTATTGAGTGAAAGCAGGGGAATGCCAGTCTCCAACCCGCCTACCCCCCTCTGTCACATCCCCCCTTTCTGCCCTTCCAGTCAAGCGGAAGAAATCGGAAGTCCACTCTTTAGCCAGAGAGCCAGGAGGACTAGTTAAGACACTGGTTCTCGTTTACCTTGGGAGCTGTCGACACGTCAGGCCTCGGGTTGAAGGCTATGAAAATAAATCAATTTCAGCTTTTTAAAGCTATAGTGCATAACTTTTTCATATAAATGAATGTCGGTTACATTCAAAGCCATCGTCAAACGTGTTGACACAAAGTTGATTAAGCCTTTCAGCTCCTTTAAAACTCTCTCTGTATTTTACAGTATGTGTCAGGATTGTACCAAAATGGCAGGCCAGAACCCAATAGCACGACAACAAACAGTTCAGGTATTGCAACAAAGTTTAATAAGGAATCAAACCAGGTGGTAGCGAGGCAACAAGTCCAAGAGGGGCAGGCAAAGGGATAATCCAAAATCCAAAAAGGCTGGGTCAAAACACGAATAGGCGGGCAGGTAAACAGGCAGGAATTCAGAATGGCTGGAGAGCAATGTAACACAAAGACAATCTGGCAGGGAACTGAGGGAATGAACCGGTATATATACTGTGGGGCTAATAGCTGATGGGGAGCAGGTGAGTGTGGTTAGACCAGGTGGAAGTAATCAGCAGGGAGTGCAGAGCAGGGGGGAGTGGCCGGGTCTGAAATGACAAGAGAGTTAATATGGGAACAGACAAGTGACAAAAAACTAAATTGTGGCTGAAGTAGTGACAGTATGGCAGCGTTTACAAACTGGTGATAGCCCTGTGACCTTGGCGCAGGAACTCTCAAGAGAAATCTCAAGATGCGTGCAAGAAATGTTTAATTTGTTTGATTGCTAATGACTGCTAAAAAAACATGGGCATAAAGCAGAACTTATAAAATCCTTGCACCATCACCGAAGGCTTACCATGTAGATACGCCAACAGTTTTGTTGTAATTACTCAGAATTACTCATGGGGGCGACAGAAGTTATGCACTATAGCTTTAAATCAGGTTTGGTAGATGTTGTTTTCATCACTGGCTGGCTAAATACGAGTTGTTGTTTCTTTCTGTTGTTAGCTGAGAGATCACCTTTCTGTTGCTTTTTCTTCCTTCCCTTTTTTGTCACTTTGCGTCTCTATTCGTCTGTCCGCCCTGCCATCGATCTGTCAATCCGCCTATTTATCCGCCCGCATCTGTCATTTCTCCTGTCACTTAAATCATCCGTCCATTAGACCATCCATCTTTCAAGTTACGCACTCGTCTACTTTTCAGTGCATCCCCTATCCATTCATCTGTCCCTCCTGCCTTTTGTTGCAGGGTGAAGTTGTTGTGGCTGCCTGCCGGGATCCCCACCTCTCTCGTGGTGACAGCTTTGACGTGGAGAATGACGGCTCGAACCGGCAAACACTCGCTCACGTGCTTTCACACTGATAAGGCCAAACACACCTGTGCACATCACGGCACACAAATACACACGGTGACATGCTGTTTCCCATGACCTCATGTGGCTGTTGTTTTTCACCTTATATGTGCCAGGTGAGCTGCTGCTGCCCTTGAACGAGCCTCTCACATAGGCTACACTGGAATGGGATTGCACTGCGACGTAAACAGGTTGCGTAACTTCTGAGGAATGAATCGCTCGCTGGCTGAGCTGGAGGAATAGGGAGGATGAAATTTGCTATGTGTGTGCGAGGGAGTCGGCGTGTGTGTGTGTGTGTGTATGTGTGTGTGTGTATGTGTGTGTGTGTGTGTGTGTGTGTGTGTGTGTATGTGTGTGTATGTGTGTGTGCGTGTGCGTGTGTGTGTGTGTGTGTGAGTGTGAGCCAGGGAGAAAGAGAGTAAGAGAGAGTGTATACATGGCTTTGACAGGAGGGGTTAGAAGCCAGGGGCCTCTCTTGGTCTCTCTCTTTAGCTAGAGTGAGTGAAATACAGGACTGGTTGTCAAGGTGACAGGCCCTGACAGCACACCCTGACGAAACCCTCAACAATCTTTCACTTAGGAAATACACACAAAATACACACACACACACACACACACACACACACATACACATATATATGCACACATAGATCTCCCTCTCTTTCTAACCCACTCCCTCCATGCTGTTTTTTTTACTATTTTCAGAATGTGCTCTCTGTCTCCTTCCCCAATTTTCTTTCGCTCCTGCCTGGGACCCCTTTCCTTCTCTGTATATTTTACCTGTAGCTCCGGGGTTCATACTTCTTAGTGGCAGCTCTTTGCGCACACATATCATGCTCGGGCACGTTTTGCACCACTCAGAGCAGCACTTGAGCTTTAGATTCTTTTAGATTCGCCTGTGCGGAGCTGGGCGGTGCAAGTTCGCCATTCGTCCAGGTGAGGACCGGTTGTTGAGAGACGGGAAGGGCTAAGTGAGAAATCATTACAAGGGGATGTAGAGAAATGAGGATAGAGGCATAGGAATATGGGGAGTGGTCATTTATAATGTGTTGTCTCTCAGCCGTTTTGTATGTACCCATCCCGGTCCACTCAGCTATCAGTCAGTAGCTCTCCTGGTATCGCCCGTTATTTATCTCTAGTTTGCCTGTTTGTTTGACAGCTGGGAGGTCTGGCACCATGCCGACCCTGTCCAAGCCTGTCACAAACCTCTTTCTTCCCTGCGGGTAAACGCACACAATCTGGACAGAGAGACAGCAGTGGAATTAGAGGGAGAGGCTCTTTTTAGTGAATATGTGATAAACCACATCTTCATTTACATAACCTTAAAGTCTGTATTCTTTATAAAAAGCAGGATAATGGAGACCAGGATGTTAAATGCATACAGTAATCATTAAGTCCTTCCATTTGAGCAGACGGCTTAAATTCAATCCTGCTAGCCCGGAGATTGAAATTGTATGCTACGCTTTCATGACAATGGCCATACACAGTATAGCTAGCTAGAACAGTGGGTGGGTCTATCAACCGTTAATGCTGGAAAGGTTCTCCTCGAATGCTTCCCGAAATCCCACTTTCACGAGCACAAGACTCGTTGGCGATATAGACGTACAACGACTGAATGGAAACACAGACGTGGCAGTGTAAATAAACAAGGCACCTGAGTGTTGACAAAGGAGTCATTCAGCACAGATAGGTGTTTTCCCATCTCAAATGATGTGGAGGAAGGTCGTGAAGTGAGTTTGTAGAGATATGTGATACAAATTTGCACCAAGAACTTCTGGGTGATCTTTATTTCTCTCTGGAATTCAATTACACCTACTATCTTTCAGCTGACATGGACCATATGACCCTTCCACTGTGGCTGTGTTTGTTGTTCTCCCTTTACTGTCTCTAATGATCCACAAGTGTCCGTTTACTCTGCTGCTGCCCTTATCGACACACACTCATTTCATCAATCACTACATTTGAAGTGGTTAAAGATACAGTGCGTAACTTTTTTCACATCAATGAATGTTTTTTATATTCAAGCTGTTACAAAGTCGATTAAGCCTATCAGCTCCACAAAAACTCTCTCTGTATTTCCCAGTATGGCAGCATTTACAAATTGGTGTTGCCCATTAAAAAAAACCTGGACGTACAGCAGAAGGTATAAAAATCCATGCGGGGTCACCAAAGCCATAATTCTGATATTGTTACTTATCCACCACTGCACACAGACATAAGGGTCAGCTAACCTATCAGCCTATCAACCTTTGTGACTGATGGAACTCTATTGCATTGGTAGCTCTTTATGTGGCAATGTTTTACATTTAAAATTCACAAAGCTTGTTTGCCAATGCAAGAATTTTTTAGTTTGAACCGTTCCTGCGTTCACTTTAGACCCCTAACCACTTAAAGGCCACCTAAGCCCCGCGGGTGAGCTGTGTCGGCTTTTGGGATTCGGCTGACTGAGAGACTCCTTCATTAATCTGAGTCCTCTGACAACTGTCTGTCAGCGTTGGGGGGGATTTCCACACTTTCTGTGTCTGGTTGTGTTTGAGAACAAAACCGTTCATCAGCGCGAGGCATAGGCTACATTTTGACTCGGGATCTCTCATCGGCGGCCGGCTTGACGTCTGCGTTTGAGCCGCCCACTCATATATTTCAAGGCAGACGGCTATAGGCGTACAGTTGCATGCATTCACACTAACATCTAAGTAAGTACACTCATTAAATCACAGGCATGCGGGCCTTGCAAAATTGGCTAACCTGTCTGCGCCGAGTGTAAACAGTCGGTGACAGTGAGATTGGAGTGGATACACACAGCTTTGTGCGGCTGGTGTTGACACGCACATCAAATAATCTGTAAAGAGCAAACGCCGACATGTTGTCATTGGGCCTGATACGGTTTAACAATAGCTGCTGATGACAGGCAAGAGTCGGTGTTGGTCTACGAGTTTAACTGGGGGCTAGATTGTTCTGTCTGTTGACTTTGATGGTAGGCTGTGTGCATAAACATACATAGTGAAAACGAGGAGTCACCTCTTTTAACCAGGCAGGAGCAGAGCAACAAGCTGTAAACACAACCCCTTATGAGGTTGATGTTGCTAATGTGTTAGCAGCAGTTGCATATTTTAAGCATCAAGCAGACATAATAAGCAGGTATATTGTGTTGTGTTTCTGGCCACCAAATGAATGCTACGGAAATATTCATTTTCCTTTTAGCTCTGTTTTCATCTCCACCAGATGAAAGCAATTTAAAACACTTAAAGTAAGTAACAGTAATGATATGTTACGTGAAAATTATTCCGGTTAAAAGTTAAAGTTTATGCTTTATTTACTGCAGCTACGGTGGCCTTTCCACGACAAGAAGCTTGTTACTAAAGATGGCATCATCCACCATTGCCTCAAGTCTTTCCACAATATCAAGTGATGAGGTGAAGTTTTTACATTTCAGTCGGACATCCACTATAGGCTATATAAAAACGCGAAGGCAGTTTAGTTTTGTCCGTTCTAAGCCTATGTAGATAAAAAAAGGTTGATTCTAAAAAAGCTTTTATTTTCAAGTGATTATACACACATTTTAATAATTATATTGCATATAAATGATATGGCCTATAAATTAAATAAACTCTAACAGTGGGTGCATTTCAAAGAGGCTCAATGAGTAATAAGTGTTAGATAGGATATATGTTAACGGCAAATCCCCTAATTTCAAGATGGACAGAAAGTGTGGTCATGGGTCGAATGACTGCATGTTTGAAATGTGCATTTGTGGCATGTTCTGTGTATATACATAAATGTGTATATATAGATAGTTCCTTGCGTGCTTATATGTCTAGGTATGGGTCCATGTGGGTTCAGTGCCTCAGTTACACATGCCAAACTTAGATTCTTGAGATGCCCTTACTATCTGGCTGCTTTCCTGTCATGCTATGGTGTGACACATGACCTCATTGCATAAATATTTGCAGTGCCAAAGTATAGACTGGCCACGGCGAGAGAGGGCCCTGCATGTATTTCCACACTACAACACCACATAAGGTTTGCTATGCAGATAAAACGTCAAAGGATTCTGCTCTCAATGTCTTTGTTTAATTTTCTGCTGCATGATGAATGAGCACTGTTTTGTTGCACTGTGTGCATCTGTGCTTGTGTGTTGAATGCATGGAGGTTTGCATGCATCCACACTCCCTTTCTACCATCTCCCCTGCTGTTCCAACAGTTGCTCTCCTTTCACCATTGTTTCCAAACTCCACGTGTTCTCATTCCCAATATGGGAGGCCTATACGCAGCTTCACACGCCTGATTCACTTTCTGACTTTATTGTGTTGGCTCATCGTGAAATGGATCATATTTTCATATCCTGATTGTAATATTATAATGATTTCTATCTCCTATTCTTCTGCATTTTGGGACCTGGCTGTGGGGGTCCTGGAGGTGCAGGGGGTCCCCTCTCCCACTCACTCTCACCAAGAGCAGATGGCCCTGGCTGGGCTAGGCAGCGTGAATGAGCCCCTATTGTCTCTGGATGTAGCGTAGCCGCCTAGCCCCAGATGGCATTTGTACCTTTTGTGTTAATTCTGACTTTCTGCAGAGAGTGAGACAGTGTGTGCTGTCTGCTCCAGTGGGTGGTAGCTCTCTGCTCGCTTTCATTTGCTTCTCTTTCTCTGTCTCTTTGTCTCTCACACTCTTGTTTCTCTATGTGTCAATTCAGTTCACTTGGAATGGGCTTATTGGCATGCAGGTTGAGAGACATTGTTGCCAAAGCAAAACAAAGACGTATAAATATGTCACCAGACGGTCCCAACTTATATCATAACTAACAACTAAGTTTGTGGACACAAAACATAAAACCCACAGTGAGCGTCGCAAACCATGAGCACCAAGATTTTGGAGCCTGGCAGCAGAGAGTTCCTCCCAAAGATGTTGGTTGGGGATATTATTTCTGGACTCTGTGCACGTGGGCATAGTCATGTTGAAACAGGAATATATCTTCTCTGCCAGGCCTTCTCCAGACTGTTGGCAAATATCTGCAAACCCTGTGTATGATGTAGCACTGCAGTTCCCCCTTATTGCAACTAAGGGGTCTATTTACTTCCTTTTTAATTCAAGCTCAGTATTATTTGTTTTATTTAAGATATTTTTAGTTTTATACACTGAATTTTGGTTTATTTGAGTCATATTTTTCTTATTTTATCTTGATGATATATTTGTTCACTTTAACCATTTTACTGTTACAAATGGACTGATATGTTTGTTGTTGTTGACAGGGTTATTTTTTTTACTGTAAAATGCCACTCTTCAAGAATTAAAAGGGATCCTTTATCATACAGGTATGTTTATGCTATGTGTTCAAATACCTTAAACTTAAGTTATCGACAATCATTATGCGCTTCAAAGTTCATTCTTGGACTAGGAGATTGTCTTTTGATTAATCAGTCTCAACTCATCGAGTTTTCAACCGTATCACAAAATTTTTTATTTTTATTTTTTCATTTATCATGGACGTTGACATGTGGGCTCTGTAGCTGTTACGATTTCAACCGCACCTTTTTGTTTTTTCAGATCACCCGTCAACCGTCTTAACTGATTAAGACCGTGTGACATGGTTGAAACTTCAAGAAAAATTTACAGTAAGTGTGCAGACCAACATACTGGTTATTACGTCACAATTCGGCTCTGCTTTATTTTACTCTACTATTCCACATGATTTCATGTTGTCCTTTTCTATATGAAACCTACACCGTGTCCCTTAACATAAATATTGTCACATTATGTTATTTGATAACCGTCAGTAGACTGTGTGTGCAGTTGTGTTGGTGCACAGCCGCCCTTAGATGTTGTTTTGTTTAAGGGGTTTTGTGGAATTCGGTATTTGCGGTGTTGGTTGCTTGTTTTGCAGTTTAAAGCTGCACTTTTTCACATCATGCTCGGACCTAATGATTGAAAGCACACACACACACACACACGCACACACGCACCCACACACACACACACACACACACACACACACACACACACACACACACACACACACACACATGCAAGTGAATGCACACATACGCCTTTGCTTGCTGGTTTGGCTATGGTTTAGGCGGTGATGGCTCTGGTAGATTATAGTGCTGATCTAACTATCTAGATATCTGTAAGCTGAGAGAGACATAGTGTGTGTGAGTGCGTGCATGTGCACTCTGCCTCTTGTGTGATCTTCACCGGGGCGCAAAAAGTCGCATCAGTGCACCACCTCGCTGCTCCGCTCATTTGCATGTTGCAGCTAAATTACTGCTCAGCTCAAGTCAGGCGTCTAATGAATCTACACACCTATGTTAACACCGACCTTGGTTGACCTCTGTCCCTCTAACACACGCACGCACATGCGCACACCACACACACATGCACAAATCACATTTGAGCGAGCTCTGATCTCGTCATTGGGAGCCATCATGTGTTGCTTCTTGCCCTCGGGGGGCCTCCATAGCCCACTGCCAGGCTTCTGAGCATTGGCCAAATCCCCGGCGGAGACAGTCAGCCTGTCTGCCTGGCAGGCTGGCACTTCAGCAGACTGTATTTACGGCAAACTCTGGAAGAAACGGATCTGATTACCACGAGGAATATATACAACGCATCAATCAGCAGAAAGGCAGGCAGGGAGAGAGAGAGAGAGAGAGAAAGAGGAGTATGGTTCGATGTTGTGGCTACACACACACACACACACACACACACACACACACACATCTATGCATGCAGGCACACACTGGGTTTTTCTGGCAGAGGATGTGGGTCCAGAGAGCAGTCTGGCGTTTCAGTTTCAATCTTCCCCTCAACCCAGATCAAATATATGAGCCGGCAAGTAAAGATGATGTCACTATCCCACAGCTGTCCCCACCACTCAATGTTGCTGTATATGTGTGTTTGTGTGTAATGTCTGTGTGTGTGAAAAGCTCTGCTGATGTAAAATTGGACTCTCCCTGTCTCCTTCTCTTTAATTCTGTCTCTTTTTTTCAAAACTCTAGGGATCCTACAGGCCGTGCTGAAAGCTATGGTCCGGATCGAGTTCCCCTCTGTGTGTGTATGCGAGGCACACACACAATGCTGACACACACACATTCTTGTACTACAATTCTAGCTGCCGGGAACGGCACGGGGGGAGAGTAGTGGGAAAGGGAGGGGAAGTGAGAGGAAAGTGGGGATGCTTTTACCATCACAAACCATCAGAGGATAACAGTATTTTATTTACACCCAACTAGCCACACACACAGTTGCATTCTGAGCATGGGAAGTAGAGAGAAACTCAATATGGACAGTTTGGCACTAGAGTGCTGTTTTGAAGTAAGGCGCTTCACTCATTCAGTACTGTCAAACATAATTGTATATCACTTTTTCAATGCAATATAGCGTTCCCACTGGACATCTTTGAAACAGTCGTGCCCTCATTATAAGAATTCCAATCAAAATATTTCAATGAAATCATTAGTTTTAATGTAAAATCTGCAACATTAAGTAAACCAACAGATTCATTAAAAACTCATTTCAGTTCACCTCTTCATGCTCAGACAATTTTTTTCTCTCTGAGAATGGTGAGACAACATCCAGGGTCTGCTTTTAATATGCACATTATTTCTGAGGTCGAGGTTGGGACAAAGAATGCAGATGCAGACACTTCCTTTTCCATTGAAGCCAGACATCTCTAATTTCCTCTTGGTCTGGGGGCCGGGTTTTGTGATTTGAATGTTTCAAAACACATACTGATCCCATTATATATCCCGAATGAATGCCCTAAAGCTCATGTATTTCCAATAAATGAACGGGTGGTTGGTCTGCTTAGTCACTGCACTACATATATGGGAAGTGTGAAACATGTTAGGCAACGGACAAAGTCGGACATGGTTTGAGAAATTGTTATATTGCCATTCCCCCACCTGCAATACAGTATACAGTGTAATGTAAATTGTTTCATACATGTTACATGGTGGAATTTTATAGCTCTTTTGATAGTGAATCATGTCTAGTCCTGTGTTGGACTAAACAATCTGCCATTGCTGACATTACTGATATGTGATAATGCACATTTATTTTGCAATCTTGTGTCCTTTATCAAAATGTTGGCTGGTTATCTATACATGTTGCACTGGTATATAGAAATGTTCAAAGGTTAGAGTGTATCTAAACTGTATACATTTTTTAAACAAAATATATTAGTCTTTTAACTTTGAGGATATATACATATTTTATTATTTATATGTGGGGATATTTTCAAAGAAAGTGTAATATAGTTTCAGGGGAAATCTTTCAAATTCCAAGGCACCAAAAGGAAAAGATTACATATAACTACAAACACACATAACAGCACACTTAATATAGCATATCTACCGTGTGTACTCTTTTTATTTTAGGAGGTTAACACGGCCAAAGTCAAAAGCTTCTTGGAAGTGAAACAAGAGCGTTCATACTGTAACTGAATGCAGCTAAGTGCATGCACTTCAGTGCTCATATTTAAGCCCTTTTCTGATTGGAGGACTTTCATAGGGCAGTTATGATTGATTTGCTTTTGATTTAATAAAGGGTTTTGTTCAATTCTCCCAACACTGTGACATACTTTGAATACGTCCACACACACACACACACACACACACACACACACACACACACACACACACACATACACACACACACACACACACACACATTGACATAACCCAAGTAGCATAAAACAAAGTACACTTCTTTTAGTATTGCTCATGCCTTTCATTTGTGTCATAACAGCACAGTTTACTTTATAACAAAGTTCCATATCTTAAATCAAGGACTGTCATCCCAGCCAATTGAAAAGTGTATCTGACCTCCACAACTGAGTGTTTCTCTAGATGAACAAAGACACGTTGAGAAAGGATCAATCTTGCTACAATAATGAAAAGAAGTATTCCTTTGAAATCTATTTTTTTTGTTACTCGTCATGTTATTGCTCAGCCCCCCCCCCCCCCCCCACCCTCCCCTCTAACTCTCAGCCTAAAGTGAGCGGTAAATTAATCAAGGCAGAGCATGCTTCCTGTCTTCCTGTTGCGTATCAAAGTCTCACATATTCAATTAGGGATAATGTTGAACATCACGTCATATCTTCCACGTGGAAACAATTGGGCAAACAAAGGTGCATTTTGGAGTGGAAACAAATCAGATTTATGTGCATTACAAAACCCTCATCCCCTCTCTCCTTGCTATGCTTTGCTTTAGGCGCTGGGCAGGGTTTCACCGCAAAGGCTGGAGGTCACGGTGTAGCTCTCCAATGGCTTTTGACCTCCTCTGACCCACCGAGTAGCAGCCGAACTGGCCGTCCAAACTGGGAGGAAAGAGAAGGCCCAGAGGTCAGGAAAGAGAGAGAGAGAGAGAGAGAGAGAGAGAGAGAGAGAGAGAAAGCATTTTTTCAGCCTCTTTCTGTACTCCAGTCTTCATTTTTCTACTTCTTTTTCTTTCTTACTCTCCTACTCTATCTTCTTTCCACCGTTACTGTGTAAGTACAATTTAAACAACCTAAGCCCTTAGTCATGGGCTAAGAGTGAAAAAAAGGAGGCGATGTCTGTATTGACATCCAGTTTCTTTGGAGTTTTATGCACCCGTGTTTTAAGAGGTTTCCAGGGCCCAAGGATAATGAAACTCACTCAGCAGATAAACGGCCGCGATAAACCTAAGAATCAACTAGGAGAAAAGGAAAACATCAAAATGACAGGTTTTCCCACCCTGAACAGCAGGGGCTTCTGCTTTCATCTTGTTCCGTGTTCATCTGCTGTTATCGGACGACTTAGATCACAGTTTCTTTCATGTTTTTACACATTGTTTTAGTTGAGCATGTAGCACATCTTCCCAGCATTTTTCCTTATTTCTTTCATATGCTTGTTGTGTTGCTGCAGCTCGACGGCTCATTTCCTCCATCATCTGCTATTTATCTATTTACACGTCAATAGCAGACGTTGTGTTTGGGGAATGGAATATATCTTATAATAATAAAAACACACATATGCTACGGTGGATTTTTTTCAACCAAGCATACATGTCTTCCCCCCTCCACCCCCCCCCCCCCCCCCCCCCCCCCACACACACACACACACACACCCTTCACAGGGCCTCTTTCCCTCCCCTCCCCTCCTCCTTCCCATCCTCCACTGCACCCCCCCCCCCCCCCCCCCCCTCTCTCTCTCATCAAGGGTCATTTGCTCGGTTTCCTGCCTGCCTCTCCTGGCTTTTCCTCTCCATCTGTGATTGGTGAATTCATACAAGTCTCTGATTGGCCAGTGCTTTCAGCCCCTCCCATGTTTAACAGCCGTGAGAACGCCTCCCCCTTTTCTGCTGGGACACGCCTCCTTTCTGTGAGTCCGGCCTCCTCCTCTGTCTGCCCCATGGTCTGCCCGCCTCTCCTACTGTGCTCCTCCTCCATATTTAGGGATTAAGGGTGTCATAGTGCCTCCTGGTGGCGAAAGATTTTAAAACGTGCATCATGCTATTTAAAAACCCACGCTATTCTGCACTTAATACAACAAAATATTCATATCCTTGACATTAAACCTAAAAACTGATATGAAACTGAATGAATGCTTTACATATATATATATATATATACATACATCTATAAACTGGGTTTTAGAAATAGCAATAAACAAGAGAGTACTCTAACAAACAAATATTTAAACTTTGAATTTGTTCATCCAGACCCATAGTGCCATCTATTGGTTGTATGTGTAACCTGTGGACCAAATCAGTAAAGCATGGGCAAGAGAATTCCCCAGCAAAACTTAAAGATAATTGTCAGTATTTAATGTTGAACAAAACTAGTACTAGTACTGAAACTAGAGCTTAAAATGCAAGACAATTGATAGTCAAAGTGGCTATAGGGGATCATTGCAAAACTCACGCACTAGATGTTATGAAATCTGTCAGTGACAGTAGGTCATCAGGAGGCAGAAAACCTTTTTTGTTTGACTGAAGTTTGAAGAACTTGATAAACTGACTGAAGCGTCAATGATTAATCAAAACATATCTTCATAAAATATGTTCATATCCTTTTTTACCAAGTCACAGGTAAATCCAAACATACCCTCATCAGTTGCCGAAAGCAACACTGGAATAAGTTTTGAGAGGTGTTTATAATCATCTACCAGTGTTGTTTAAGAAAAAAAATGCACAATTGGATGGACACATTTTCACCAACAATTTAATTGAAACACTGAGTACATTTTGTAAATTTTGTTAATTGTCATCTCATTTCAACAAATTCCACGTGAAGACAAAAATCAACAGAAGGCCTGCTATAACCATTGACATTTAAAAACTATTAAACACATTAGCCACACCGACGAGTGTAAAAGGGGAAGTGTAGTTTATTTTCAGTCAGTCCCACACAAACTGTACACTGTACTGCTGCCATTAATTGTCACCTAGACCAGCAAATGTAAACCAATCCACAGCTGAAAATAGTCCCCACAATTGCACTATTAAATCCTGTTTGAATAACGTTGGTTAAAAACCACAGTGCCCTCCTGTTTCAGGAAAATGCATAAACCATTTTTAAAAATGTAAAAATACATTTCTGACCGATTTTTTATTTAGATTTATGTCTTCATTAGTAAGAAATGGGGTTGTTACTAAGAGCCACAAAGAGGCAGGGTAAGTTGGAAAGTTTTTATGAAAAGGACATATTGGTTTTTCATGTCTTACCCTGCTTTTTTAAACAGTTTTACTACCTGTCATAAGAAGGAAACA
The DNA here is from genome assembly GCF_949987685.1 of Ammodytes marinus. NCBI lineage: Eukaryota > Metazoa > Chordata > Actinopteri > Uranoscopiformes > Ammodytidae > Ammodytes > Ammodytes marinus. The sequence continues at coordinate 17,991,739 of NC_137221.1, forward strand.
AACCAGGACAATTTATCGTCTTTTCCTGCGATGCTTTCAGCGGGGGGTTGTCCAATTCTGCTTACGGACCCAAAAAAAAATGCTCAGGCATGTATAACAGGTTAAATACTTTAACATGAAGCTTTTTCTCTCTTTCTGAGGACAGAAATATATGGAACAAAGCACTGCATGTCTCAATCCACTCCTGTCCCCATTGAACCTTCTGTTTGGGTCAATGTTTCGATGCGACCACTACTTTCTTTATTGGATGTGGCCGTGGGCCTCAACAATCACACCACAGCATATTACACAGTAAACACAAACAGTACAGTGGCATTAGGCCTGTGTGGGACTGTCTTGCCCGGCGTCAGCACGTCTTCCCCATACAGGGATCCCGCAGAAATGGATTTGATCATTGATAAAACTATAAGGCGTCACCAGGGCCTGATGAATGTGTCTCCTCGCTGAGTGTACGGGCATGTAAAGTGTTGTGATGATGACCCGGCTGATGTCTAAGTGAGGGGGAAGATAAAAAACTCCAGATAAATCAGCTCAACAGGGGGATAACAGCACATTCCCACAAATCACCCGGGGAATCCGAGGGTGTCCTGGTCCTGGAGAGGAATTCTGGGAACAATGCCAGATCCCAGACAGAGAGAGAGAGAGAGATAGAGAGAGAGAGAGAGAGAGAGAGAGAGAGAGAGAGAGAGAGAGAGAGAGAGAGAGAGAGAGAGAGGGAGGGAGAGAGAGAGAGAGAGAGTGGCCTGTTTAATTCGGCTTCCTGTTTCTGTCCCTTTGTGTCTACCTATAATTATCTTTGCCTCTGCATTGGTCTTTCCTCTGTGAATTCTTGATTCATTTTCCTGGAGTTAAAAAAAAATTAAATGTATTAAATCAAAACTTGCAGGGCCTGAATTCCCATCAAGGAAACAGCGTCTGTTTTCAAGCAAGTGGACACATGTAAAAAAAAAAAGCACATAGGGGAGTGGGAGGGAGAGGAAGCCCAAAAAGCAAGAAAATGGAAAGATGAAAAGGCTGTCGGGGGTGGCAAGGGTCTGCACATTTGAAACATTAAGAAGAGAGAATTACAGTGGCAGGGAGAACAAGGTCTTAGGAGGGAGTGCTCGGAAAGAGAGAGAGAGCTCGGTGAGAGAACAAAGGGAGAGCTTGAGGTATAGGGAAGCCCTTCTTGGGATAAGACTCTGGATAAGTGTCGGAGACAAGCTCGTAAATCGCACGCGCCATAGTCTGCGAGCTGGGGCCGGGGGGTCAGGGTGGGAGAGCACAAAGAGAAGGGCTGGGGAGAGGTGGGAGGTAAATGATAATGCTGAAAGATAGACTGAAAACGTAGCCATAAAAAACATCTTAAGGTTGAATCACTAAAACCAGATGCCATTTGGATACTATTTTCCCTTTGGAGACTGAGCCGCTGTAGTGAACATGCCCTCTGTGCTCAGAGAGGTGGGACTGGACATGGCAACAACATCATGGCATCAATGTAGTGTCTCCATGAAAGGATTCAATTAAAGTTCCCCGCCGGTTGTCATTATCAACCGGTGTGTCTTACACCAAGCATTGCTCACATTCTGTGCACTCAGAACGCAAATACAGCCCCATTGAGTCATTGGTGGTTCATCTAAATATAGGCTATTTCCGACCTGTTCGGGAACCGGAATGGTGAGTGACATCTTCCCCAATACTGTGATTATAATGTTTGCCAGAGCTGACTGAGTTGTACAAAGGTCGCTAGATACAGATGTTTCAACAAATTAACAGCACTTTATAACAAACACATATACCTGCAGCTGTCAAAAGTCTTGTGTGAGCTTTTTCAAAAGAGGCTTGCTCAAGAAAAAAATGCCATTTGAGTACGTTTTGAAGGATTTTAACAAGATTCTTAAACAAAACAAAACTGACACAACAGATCAATTCCCCTAGAACACAGTGCAGTTTTTTTTCAACAAACACACTTCTCACTTGGCAACAAGGGAAATTAGAAACTTGCATAACCCAAAGTTGGAGAACTAGCTGGTAAAGGAATAATTGCTGATTTATATACCTGGTATGTGCAGTGTCCAATTAGTACATACTTGAATATCTGTGCTGAGGCTAAATAATTAAATAAATAGGCCTACGTACATGATTTGGCCTTTTGTCAGCCTCTGTTCAAGATGCTCAAATTAAAGGGGCACACCACCAATTCCACACAAAAACATCCGTTTAATCTTCACATTCGTACTTGTAATGAGCAGTACGGCACAGCATGTGGAAAAACAGCTGTGTACTGGCGCAGCCCGGGGAGGAGCTTTGTCAAATCTGAGAAAACTATGCTGATGGTGTCATTGTTATTTAACACATGTTGCATTGTGGTAAGTGTAGGATCCAGTATTTTGGGGAGATTGACCCTAATAAGAGTGGCATGATACCTCCATCTCTCCTGCATTGGTTTTAAACCTCCTTTTTAAAGGTGCTACGAGGAACTTTTAAATATTTCTGAGACACTCTTATTCTTCCTCTGATGATCATCAATTGCATGAAACAGCCAATGAGACCATCAGTGCAAATAATGCTATTTCTATATTGTTTTTTTCTATGCCTTTTTCATGGGTACGCTCACCCAGGAGCAGCTGGCGTAGTAAGAACACTACAGCTTTCTCCAAAAGGGGTGCAAGAATGATTACAAACTGAAGGTTCCTCGGAGCACCTTTAATCTGTCCCAACATATATTCCAAAAATTATTTTAAAGTTTCCACCTTAAATGTAACATAATGCACCAAATTGGCAGATTAAACTACACTCAAAAATAAATGCACATTTCTAAAGATTTACGCCCTCACTAGTAACAAGGGGCCCACGGCTGAGAGCCACAGACAGTCTGGAGTCTGAGAGTATTGAAGGACGGACTTAATCGCTTTGGTCTTTTCATGGGATCTGTTGTCAATTACAAAAATATAAAATATCCCCAACCTTTTACTTTAAGTGATATTGTGTCTTATGTATTTTTATTCTTTGTGGGTGCAGGCCAGAGGATTATACCAGGCCTTCAGCAAATATATCTGCTGTTTTCCCCTTCCCATTGTAACAGCTGGAAAATATATGTGGAGCTCTCCATTAACTGTCAGTGTCCAGCAGAAACATGCAACTGTGAGGTACCAATGTACAATATGTTTCAATGAAATAGTTAGTGTAACTTTTTTATATAAATGAATGTCAGTTACGTTCAATCCATTGCCAAATGAGTTGACACAAAGTTGATTAAGCCAATGATGTCGTCGTTGTCGTCGTCCCACCCCCAAATAATCAAACAAGGGGCGCTCTGGTGGTGTAGTGGACAGAGCGCGTACCATATTGGCTCCGGCCTTCGTTGCAGTGGTCACAAGTTCAAATCCGACCCGTGGACCTTTACTGCATGTCATCCCCCCTCTCTCTCTGTCTCCCCATTTCAACTCTGTACCGTCTAATAAAAATAATCTTAAAAAAAATGTATCAAACAACTGGAAGCTAAACAGCTGATAAGACCAAGATGGATGAAAGACGTTGACGCTGCTTGTCTTGTTTGTCAGTCCATCAAAGCACCCTTTTGCTCTCGTAACATAAGGGATGGTTCACTAATTGCCAACCAGATTATAATTGATTAGTACCACTTATGGTGCAGGGACAATACAGCCACATTGTAGAATTGGACAATACAAGATGATGACACGCTGAATAGAAAAAGAAAAAAATACCAACTGGTTCTTTCAGTGGACCAATTAGGACATACATACATGCCTTTTTTTTTAAACATATTCTTCAGAGCTGGATGATTACTTAGACAGGAATCTGCTCAGTTTTAAATTAGGCCAAAAATGTACCATGTACTGTAGCCATAAATGTGTGTGTGTGGGTGAATGGGTGTCTTTATCTCACATAAGGGTGACGTATGTTTTCAAAGGTCTTTAATAAGAGGCCAAAGAGGCGGTGGTCGGAAGAAGGTGAACATGTCCCCTGTGGCGTTTCTGTCAGCGCTCCTGATGCTAGGGAGTGTGAGAGGGGCAGCAGCATCTGACCTCAGGCTCTATGGGAAAGCAGTCTACAGCGATGAGACTTTGCTGGGCAGCAACGATGCAAGACACAGGACACAGCCACACCAACCGGTAAGAGCTATTTATCACTGATTCCAACTATTCACAAGCCCATTTAATTACTGCTATGTTTGAAGAAATAATGATAGAGAATTGTATAGCTGAACTCAGAAAGTAATAGTAGCGAAAATGAAGACTGCAATTGACGATTATTCTGCCAACTTTTTTCTGGATTAGTTCATTTGTTTTTTCAGTGATTCTTGAGAACCGGGACAAAAGGCCGTCTTCCATATGTAACTGCTGTTATCTTTAAAAATAAAAAACATTTAAAATTGTAGATGTTATTAGGGATTAAGAATATAATGTCTGGAGCACAATTATCTCCTTAAATTGTATTTGATCATTATTATGTCAAATATATGACACTTGTTATCTTCTCACGACGCCCAAAACAGTGTGTCCACAGAGAGGGTTTCAATCTTTCATATGCAATAAAATGTATTAAAAAGTTACTTTAATGTTTAAAAATGCTTTTCTCATCAAAAGCAACACTAAATAATCTCTCATATCAATAAAAACTGTTTTTTTTTACACATTCATGTTTTATATTGTTTCAAAGTGGTGGGACACTTTTTGTCACCACCGTCAGACAATCCATTAAAATGTAAGAAAATCAGCCAAAATAATGGGCAGCTGTCACTATGAAGGACCTCTTGTCACATTCTACCTCTGCAGAGTACATTAGAGTCAGACAGGCTCTGATAAGTGTTGTAGTTTTAGAATATTTTACATTCCAAATCTTGAAAGTCATGCGTCACAACCATGATATGTCAACACCGACTTACAATTTCTGAAGAAGTTATTTGAAATGTTTCGATAATTTTATATTCCTGAAGTAGTTCATACTAGCACCAATCATCAACAGAAAAACCAAATGGCTACTAGATTAATTAATTTTTTTTTGTTTAAGAAACGTTAAATATGTCAACACCGTCAGATTTCAACTCCGTCAGATTTCCTGTCTGACGGAGTTGACATTCAATGTGAAGGCATCATATTTGGGTGGTTTTCAAGTTATTATAATTATATTAAATATAGAAATAGGGTTTAATTTTTCTAATACTGTATTTATGGAAACTCTCACAGTCTTCTTTTTTCATGGGTGATTCTTAAAAAAGTACAGGATGATATACAAAATGAGGCGATTTGGTGTGAGTCGTTTAGAGCAAGTCTGATTGAAAGACTGTAATGTGAATCTTGAATTAAGGCTCAACCAATAATATGCTGTTATGAAATCACTGTTATTGATTATTCTACGTATTTGATGGTTATCTGGGTTTTATGTCACCACAGTGCAAAATTTCAAATTCATAAGATATACTTGTCAACTCCGTCAGATATACTTGTCAACTCCGTCAGATATGTGTCAACTCTGTCAGATTTATATTATTTTGATGACAATACATAATGATATTTCATAGTTGTTGAGGAATGGTTGGTCATATGTGAAAATCTAACCAGTCACCCAACATGAGAATGTGTTTTGAAATTTGAAACACATCTTGATTGCTGTTAATTTTAAAGTAAACATTATACACAGTTCAACTAAAGAACAGAATCGATATAAAATATCTATAGTCATATACATTTTGAAAATATTTTTTGTGGCCTCTGTCAGTCTTGGTGAATATTTGTGATCACAATACATCTCATTGGTCTAGCATAAATTGAGGGAAAATTAATTTGTGTTTTTGGTGTCTGACGGTGTTGACAGAAAATAAGGAATTGCAAGCTAAAAAGCCTATTTTGATAAAAAGGATAAAAGCTGGGAGGTTGTATCAAAGTGTAGCTCATTAGCTTAGTATATGCTGGAAACATACATGTAATTTAATTTGCCTAAACATAGGTTTTGTATTTTTTCAACATTGCACCCTGTTTTGTCCCACTTCTCAAGAATCACTGTTTTAATAAAATGTAGACAAACATAGTGAAAAAAACAACAACTCGTTCCATTGTCAAAAAGACTCAAATACTTCTACCATAATCACTTCCTTTCATATGACAAAGAAAATAAACAATTTCTCACATTTTAGGAGATGGAACCAGCAAATGTGTCGCATACCGTAGATGGTTGAAATATGACAAACATGTATTGTCCATGATAAATAAACATTTAAAATATATTTGAATGATACTGATCTTGACTCAAACATGATTGTGTTTCCAGATGAAAAATGAAATCAGCCGGAGTTTGGATTTCGAGAGCTTCAACAAAATCGTTGTCCCCACCACCAGCAAAATCAGCTTCCCGTCCATCAAAAGGCTGTATCCGCCCACTACCAAACCTCTGCACCTGCACGCTAACATGCCCATGCGCTTTGGAAGGGAGAGCCCTGCTGGTGATGAGCGCTCCCCCAAATCCGTCCCCAACCTGCCGCAGAGGTTCGGACGGTCTTGGGGAATGACACAAACGTGTTCTGAGTGCCTTGGTCTCCTGAAAGCACCGGACCCAGTGCAAAGTCCGAGACTAATGAAAGATACTCTTTACAGGAGCTTGCTTAGGACTTTGGCCAACGCACAGTTATTGCACTGGTAGGCAAATTCCGTCCGATAATTGATTAATATGTTTAATGTTTAAGTTATGCCATCATTTGCAGTCAAAACTCAAGGTCCCTTTCCTGGCCTCAGTTTCCATCTGTCCATAAGCACACACTTCTTTTGAATGGATTGAGATCGAGTCCTCCCATCATGCATTAGGTGACAGATCACTAGTTTATGATAAGGCTGTAACCTTCTGCATCTTAACCCCTTTATTTCTGTTTATTTTGCTATTTCAGTTTTAACCTCTTTACACAACTATGAGTTTTCACTTTTGTTATTCTTGAATGACACAAACTGTGTGTTGTTGTCCCACAGGGCTGACGAATTCGACTTTACAACCAGTGCAGAAGAGGTGGAGATGCAAGAAAAAAGACTTTAAAGGAGGAAATGGGATTACATAGGCCAACACTCAGGTCCACTATGGCGTGTAAATATCAACACAATATTTTCACTGCTAAGAGAATTGTTTGAAGTCAGAATCTTTAACGGAAGATCATTAAGATGAAATATTTAAATGTTAAAGTCCCTTTAAAAAAGGTTATGTATTATTGTGACAGAAAACACATATTAAACTATTATAATAAAAGTTTCAAGCAAGTGTTTTGTGGTTTGGGTTCTTCGCTTCTCTATTGAGTCCTACTTAATTAACTTTTTCTCATATATCTGAAAACATTTGCCTCATGTGTGTGTTTCATTCTGATCATTAATGCACCATAAGGACCAAAGAGCATTTGCAAGCAAAATGAATACATTCTTTTCAATTGAGTTGACAAAATGTTTTTGATTTAGTTTGACAAGATTTTTTTTACTCTGTTTTGCACTTTTATTAATTATCAAATGAAATAATAAACTTAGCCTAACCCTCTCTCAGTACATTGAGTGGCCACTAGAGGGAGACAAACACCAAGTCAAGGTCTACAGGAGTTTCTGAACCAACACAGAAGCTACAAATAGCAAGCTTCAGTGCTAGAATAATTTCCGTTAACAGTCTTTAAATGGCCGGAGGGAAGCACATCATTCAAGAAAAAATATACAGTTTGTTGGGATCTTTGTACCTTTGGGGTACATAAAGGTACCATTGCCTAGGAAACGCCCCTCTCTGTCCCTTATAAATGCCACCTGTCCATCCACTGTCCAAATGAGCCAGAGTTTGAAGTGAAGCTAACACATCTATCTTAGACTATAAGCCTTAAGACATGTCTTATGCTGGTTTATTAATTAACTATATGGATTATCTGTCAAATAAAAAGCCTATACCGATAAACAACAAAATTCCAAATATCCGCCCGATAATAGGCCAGGGCGATACTTGGTCCACCCCTTATAGAAGCTTTGTATTGAACTTCTTCTGGAGAAATAAAATGGTGATATAAATTTAAAATAATTAGCCTATTTCATACTGAGCCAAATTAATTTGCAGTTGTAAAAACATGGTGATCTATGTTCACCCTACATCTTTTAAAGTTCTCCTAAATTAGGCTATCCTTTTTATTTCAGATTATTTGACACTTTATTATTAATTATTATTATTATATTATTATTATTACGTTGAGTCAACACACAATAGGCTGTGTTGAATCAACACACTTCTTTGAGTGTAGTAGACTTGACACTTTAGTATGACAAACTTGACAAAGTCAATGCAGCAAGATGATATGAGTGAGTCAAGTTGAGTCAACAAATCCTTTTTTTTTTTTTTTTTACAGTGCATGAATAGTTGCTGCATTCCTTTTAGGTGTGTCAATTCTAGGGCCCTATTATGCTGGCTTACTAGGTAGGCTACTTTTCCCAAATGAAATGGTCCTGGAGGCCTCATAAAGTAGCCTATAGTGGGACCCTGAAACTGATGCAACTAAATGGAATCAGCCCATCATTAACTGAAGGCTATTAAGCTACTAGTATAGCCTATTACTATCAATACGTTTAGTCTACTATTAATACAGTAGGCCTAATGTAGGCCTAATAATGTCAACCCATGTCTGCTGTGAAAATATGACAGTAGCCTATGCAAACCGGTAGAAGCTTGTTCCACAGGTTCAACTCTATAGGCCAACAGGTCTCACCCCTCACCTGCCTTTGGAAACTGAATGGGTGTGGCCCTGTAGCTGCGTAGTCTTCTTCTCTTCAGGCTTACGCAATTTTTTCTTCTCCTTTTTTCTTTTTTAATAACATTCTTATTCAACCCGACCCAGAGCCGCTCCCATTCGAAATCTGAGATCGTTTGTTTTGTAATTCAAATCCGGTCGCGTCCCGGAGAGAGTGAGGGCACTGCTTTGCTGCTAGAAACTTCTTGTTAACAAACGACAACAGGGGAATCTAAGAAGTTTGACTCGGAAAAGAGGGAGGAAACGTATTCTACCTGGAGGAACTTGAACCGCACACGTCCCTCAGGTAGCCTGCGGTAATGTTGATCTGTTGGTTATTCTTGGCTGGTAACCTTGTTTGCTGTGTTATACCTGTCTAACTATCAGGTCTAAATTCATGTTGCCAGGGCGACGCATCGTGTGTCTGTGTTGAATTAAGTTTTACTGCTGTGTTTTCCAGTGGTGATTTTTAGGATAGTAAACATAGGCTAGCTAGATGTTTAGTTTCAGGTTGAGCATACAGCTCAGACTTCTTAAGCCTGTCATTTAAACCTTGTCATGTAGCCTGGCTGTCTTTAGGCTACTAGGTTAACCTATAAATTCTGAAAGTTTGAGAGTGCCTTAACTAACCATGTGCCCAGGGTGTGCCCATCTGCACTGTGATTTTCCAACTAATTCCATGTCTTGTAACACAACACTGACTACCATCCTCTCCTCTCCTCTCCTCTCCTCTCCTCTCCTCTCCTCTCCTCTCCTCTCCTCTCCTCTCCTCTCCTCTCCTCTCAGCTGCTGGCCATGGGTGACATCGCGAAAGGGAAGAAGGTGTTTGTCCAGAAATGTTCCCAGTGTCACACAGTGACAGAGGGCGGGCGCCACAAGGTGGGGCCCAATTTGTGGGGTCTGTTTGGGAGGAAGACAGGACAGGCGCCCGGCTTCAACTATACACAGGCCAACATCGATAAAGGTATGGATCACAAGTTCCACTGAGCCTGAGAGAAATGATCTGTTGACTGACAGATTGGTGTACAGACTGCTGCCCATTCGTTTAAGCAGACAACAGATCAAGATGCATAAAAGGCAGTAGGCAAAGAAAAAATATACACACAAGAGAGCACATGTGCAGCCCGGATGTATTCTCTCTCTTTTTTCCTGGATTAAAGGTGGAGTCAGCAATCCTGCAGTAACGCTTGATGTCAAAATCACTTTTTGTCAAAATCGGTAAATATCTTCTCATGGTCTGCTACATGTGATGCGCCCTGGAAATAAATCCAGTGGTAATACACAGCCTATAGGCTCTGTAAACCGGTATGTAAATAAAGGGTATGTCAACAAAGTAGCCTTACCATAGCTAGCAACATGTCCATTTACAGGAGGAGATATTCACTGATTTTGACAACATTTTATTTTGGCAAGAAGCCTTCTCCAGAATCACTGACTCCATCATTGCTTTGGAGGAGATCAATTCATACTACACATTCATTGCTGCAATATATGTCTCCTCCTGATCATGGTCCACAGGTAGAGTAGTGTACACTTTGCCAGAAATATTGGGTTTTCTTTTAGTTGATCTGTCTCATAAATGCAAAAATGTATGTGATAGAGAGTTAATAGGCTGAATGTATGGTGAATGTATGATTAATTGCATGCACAAAATGTATTTGCTTATGGCAGCATAGAATGCCTGGCAAAAGGTGTTTTACTTTGCTGACTTCTTGAATAATGGTAATATCAAGCACTGTCTTTTCCGTCCTATACCATGAATACAACATATAAGTGTGCGTCTGAATGCTTAGGTATGTGCACTGGTTGTGACTCAGTTACTGCTGTAGAGCTGAGCAGCAGTGTTTTCTATACATGTCGTCAGTCATAGCAGCAGCAGGTTTGGACAGGTAGGATAGCGTTGCTCTAAGACCAGGCAATACAACCTAGATACAGTCATAAGAGATGTGAGACTGCAGACTTCTTACTGCATATACAGTAATTCATTTAAAAAGTATTGCAAACCTTAACGTGTGTAAAGTCGTGTTGTGTTTTCTGTGTTTTTTTTTAGGTATCACATGGAACGAGGAAACTCTGTATGTTTACCTTACGAACCCTAAGAAGTACATTCCTGGTACCAAGATGATCTTCAGCGGGATCAAAAAGAAGAGGGAGAGAAATGATATTATAGCCTATTTAAAGGACTCCACCTCCTAATGTACTGACAGCACAACACACACACACACACACACACACACACACACACACACACACACACACACACACACACACACACACAGGCACAGCTGTGGACATGAGCATTACACTGTACATTTATGGTAAACGTGCTCTTTTGAGTTCATCATTAACTTCAGTATTTGTTTAAATTTGCATCAGCCTATTTCTGTTGCTGCCACAGTGTCTTTTGTGTGTAGGAGACTGTTTTTAATTATCACATGAGTCAGCCTTCATGGAACTTGTGGACTATTCAGACAAGTCCAGGCTTCTTAAAGGGACAGCTTCCCTCTGGCATTTTCTAAGCTGCCGCTGTGCGCACAAAAACGACACACTTTGCATTTTTTTCGACACTTTAACTCTTGCTGCACTGTTCATCGCCTATCTTGTAGGTTTATTTTCTGCCTCAAAATGGGCAGATTGAATACACATGGTAAATGGTGCTGGTATGTCATTTTTCCTCTTTTTTACGCCACTATGTGTAATGTGTTTGTATTGTTATAAAGTTATATACATTTTGGTTGATTCATTTGTGCGTTTCATTTATGAAAGCAATATTAACAGTTGTTAAACTCATAACTTGTTCCATATAGAACAATGTGAAGCACTTACATTTTTATTACTTTTTACTTAGCTACTGTTTTATATTCTGCTGTCATCTCTTTTCCAAACAATACATTGACCTTGACTTGAGAAAATAGATGTGGAAATAAATAAAAACCCTGGCCCATTCTTTACACAGGTGTTTTAACCATGCTTCCTCTTTGAGATGACCTACCAGGTTAATTTATTTCGTTATTTTGATGTATTCAGTGTGTTAGTTTGGCACATTACTTAATACAGTAGGCCTTTGAGGTAACATAACATAAACCTGAAAATGGGGTTTGTCGGGATGGGGATATGAAATATTGATTTGAATATTTCTTCTTCCATGAACTAAAATATCCAGCAGAGGGCGCAATCTCATTGCTTTAGAGAACACCACACTGGACATGAGACGTGCCGCAGGAGTGTGTGCAGAACATGCCTACCATAAATGTCAGAGCCATCCTATTCAGCCAGCTGTATTGAGGTGGATCCAGACCAGATGACACAACAGTTAATGAGCCTGCTGGGACTGAGCTGCCAGCGCTTCGTATAGGCACCACTATGTTGCCTCTGCTGGGCATTTAGCGCCAAGGTCCCGATCCTTCCTCAATTGTGTTGTTATTGACCGGCGGACGAAAAGAAGCGGGTCGATAAGTGAATCTGATTTATTAGCGGTCCGGATTGGCTACCGCACGCCAAGTGTCAGAGGAGCCACAGCCTGTGGGACTGCACACACCGAACATTTCATTTTGGGTTTCAGAAGCGCGAGACAGCGTGTCTGCAAGTGCAGCACATTTTCAAGTGGAAGGTAAGAGAAGGGGATCTTGTGCATTATGGATGTAGATGTCATTGCTTACATTTGTCGCTCCTTTGATCATCGGTGCATTATCATAATTATCAGGCTGCACGTTGAATTTGATAGAACAGAAGAGAAAATGTTAATCCCTAATGAAGACATGGATTCCTGATTGAATTGAAACCATTTCATGCATAGACTATATATATAATGCAAAACACACCTGCTTCAACGGAATTGTCCTATGTTTACGACTTCTAAGATCACATTGCATGACATAGCCTGTTGTTGCATTACACTGATTAAATGTGAGCATGCTGTAAAATCTTTGTGTGACTGTGAATGAACCTTACTATTGTAAGTCATAAAAAGCTTATGCAGCTCTCCCCCAGAGTCTAATTCTGGCTCAAGGCTGAGGGGGTCAGTGTGTACTATGGCTGGAATTACAGCGGTGGCTGCATCTGCTGCAGTGTAGGGCTGCAACAAGTTTATTATGCTGAGGAGAGAGTGGGTGGGGGTTCAGAGTACTGGGGTTAAGGCAGTGACACCCTCTTGAGTGAGTATGGACAAGTGACAGCTGCCAGTAGGGCCATTAAGCTCAGGCAGCATAAATAGAGAGAGTGTGTGTGTGTGTGTGTGTGTGTGTGTGTGTGTGTGTGTGTGTGTGTGTGTGTGTGTGTGTGTGTGTGTGTGTGTGTGTGTGTGTGTGTGTGTGTGTGTGTGTGTGTGTGTGTGTGTGTGTGTGTGTGTGTGTGTGTGTGTGTTTGACTGCTTGTGTTGTGTGTCTTAGGGAAAGTGAACCAGCAAAATGGACCTGGTCAAAATTGCTGTGTCCTTCCACATTCTTCTGTGCCCTGCATGGTCCCGTCACTCTTACATGGACGGCATCCTCTCGGCCCCCTCAGGTAAGAGTATGTGTATGTGTGTGTGTGTGTGTGTGTGTGTGTGTGTGTGTGTGTGTGTGTGTGTGTGTGTGTGTGTGTGTGTGTGTGTGTGTGTGCGCGCGTGTGCGTGTGCGCGTGTGTGTGTGTGTGTGTGTGCGCGAGCGTACCGTATGGCCAGGCTGGCGGTGAGATAGCCGAGGGAGCACTTGTTGCTGTGCCGTCATGGCGGACTGTTGAGTGATGTGCACTGTGCAGTTGTCTGTTTTACTCTCAGCTCTCAGGTTGCTGGAGGAGCCCTTGAGGTTTCAACCCTGTTGTCTCATGTCACCACCTCCACCGCCGCTCTTCCCTCCGCCACCTCAGCTGTGGAAGCGGGCCAGCCCCGTAAGTGTTGACAAAAACACACACACACACACACACACACACACACCTCTTGCATAAATACACTTCATTTACACACATCTGTAAGCTTACAGCAAACCACTGATCAAAACCGGTCTCTCTTTGGATTTGTCATTGTGTGTGTTTGATTGAAGGATGGTTTTGGTTTGTTGGAGCCAAGCATTTTTGGAGGAGAGGAACAGGAAAAACAGAAACCTGTGCCACCTGGGTGTTCACCTGGTCCTCCAGGACTTCCAGGACCGCGTGGGCCAGAGGTAAGGCCCTTTACCCAGATAGCCTACTACACGGTGACGCAAAACTCCTATTAGTGGCTGCACCACGTTCCTGTCTGATTACATCATAGTGTAATCCATGAGACAGTGGTGATCAGCTCGCTCAAGCCATTTTAAGACTGAAGTCGGAAATATTGTTAAAACACGCATGTAAATTAAACCAAAGGACCTTCTACCCAGGGGGCAAAGTGATTTTATGGACATGGAGCGTTGTAAAAGGTTGTTCACCAAAAATTACATCTAGGACCTTCCACGATCACAACCTGGGTGGACAACCTCGTTAACAAGCTGCTGGAAAGCTACAGCGGGCCGACATAGCAAATCAGAATCACTGTTTAAGTGAATGGGGGTGAATGAGGATGGGCTAATGGGGAATTTTTTTAACTTAAATATATCATTATGAAACTTTGCCAGTTGATTTCTGGCATTGAAACAAAAACGTTTTGTATTACAGTGTTTTCCAAAATGTTTAAATGAATATGAAAAATCATCAATATCTTACTAATGATGCGCACAT
>NC_137221.1:18011139-18058639 GCF_949987685.1 Ammodytes marinus
CTCAAATTCCATTTACATGAACACAGCTTGTCCTCCAAACTGCTAGTCAAACTCATTGTCTACTAATTTCTTGGTCTTTTCTTAAAACCTATCCAGCCCTTCCAGCCGTTCCAGTCCACAGAGAAAGTCCCGGACAGACTTGGCGTGTGTGGGGATGGGAAGGTGCAGCCCCAGCACGGAGAGGAGTGTGACGATGGAAACCAGATCGTCACTGATGCTTGTCTCAGTGAGTGACATGCGCCTATTTTGCTCTGTTGAACACACACACACACACACACACACACACACACACACACACACACACACACACACACACACACACACACACACAACACAAACACACACACACACAAATGCCCAGCAATGCAGAGTTAAAGGTGCTACAAGGAACTTTTAAACAGCCACTTTTGTCCTTGCGGGTGCAAGAATTAACAAAAACTGAAAGTTCCTCGGAGCACCTCTTAAAATAAACAACTTGAGTGAGAAACATATACAACCATGTATTCTTATTATGCAAGCTTGATACCCCCTTTACCATACCAAAATGTTTGCTAGAAAACGGAGTGAGTCCAAAAAAGCTGAACGAATCTCTGAATAAAAAGCAGGTTAGGCTTTTTGCTGCATAAACACCACCGCCCATGTCAACATACCCAGCTGTTCATGAGATACCCTGCAGAGCTTATACCTACAGTGCACCACAGAGCCTAAAAACACATGGCAGAGGATAAAAGCAGTAAGCGCTGTGAGACCTTTCCTTGATCTTTCATTAATCTCGCCCTCTCTTTTCCTGACATCCTCTCACTTCTCTGTTCAATTAAATTAGCAGCAAAATGCTGTATTGGCAACACTGAAACACATAGGAGTGCCAAAGCAATCAGTAACGTATTTCTCTCTCTCTCTCTCCCTTCCCTTCCCTTGCTCTCTCCTCTCTTCTGATTCTCTCTCAGACTGCAAGTGGGCCTACTGTGGAGATGGCTACCGGCATGAGGGCATGGAAGAGTGCGATGGAAAGGACTTTGGTTACCAGACCTGCAAATCCTATCTTCCTGGGTATGTTCAGCGTTCAGAGTACATACACTAAACAACATACACTGAGTGTGCATTTATTTATTTGGGTACACCTTGCTGCTATAGGCCAGCCTTTTTTCTCAGAGATTTTCTGTGCCAACATAGTACAATGCCGCTCTTCCTTTTTAATCACATTTACCGCACCCATCTTTGAGATTATGGAGGTCACTTGAATGAACTACTGTACTTTTTTACTGCGACGTCTCCGAAACCATCCAGAGATTATGGTGCATTATCCTGGCACCAGTTACCGCAGTATGCTTTTTTGTCACTCACCTAAATCAAGCAGCTGTGCATGCCATATATTTATGCATAAAGGAATAGTTCAACATTTTGAGGGGAGTAATGGTCAATTTTTCGCTTTTCTTGCTGGGAGCTGAGAAGATAGATACCACCTTGTGTCTGCATTCTGTTATCTAAGCTTAGCATTTAAAAAAAAATGTTTACACCTACTCTTCAACTCATTTATTAACACGTTGTATCCGTACAACAAAAACTAAATTTGCAGAGGCTTCCAGGATCTAACTGCTCCTGGCCCAGGCAAAGTTGGCCAGGAGTCTTTAAATGCTAAAATAAGCTAATTGAATCCTGGCCCAAGCTCTATGGGAAAATTAACATACAGACAGATTGATTTTGTTCGTCTGACTCAGAGCAAATGAGGTTATGTCATATTTCCCCGAATGTTGAACTATTATTCCTTTAATAAATACCATATCATGGTAATTTAGTAGCCTGGCACTGCCCGCCTACATACTTCCGCTCAATTTTCATTTCTCTTCAGCAGTCAGTCTGGGGCTGCAGTATATATGTAGGTTCTATCCAGCCAGATTTCTGAGTGGCTCAGAAGCCGGTGCATGACATACGTCAAGACCAAACGTTATGCGATTGGTTGGCAGATCCAGAGTGGCACTGGGCAGATCCAATAGTTTTAAACTTCAACAGACACCTGCCTTTAAGTGTGGGAACGTTTGTCAATTGAGCGATTCCAGACCTTCTGTACAAATGAAATGAAATACGATGGTCTGGTAGCACCAGGCTAGTAATTTGGAAGAATAAAGTTGGTGAAAAATAGTTTTCCTTGTCTTGTGCAGGTCCTTCGGGCAGCTCAGATGCACCGACTCTTGCCTTATCGATTCCACTGGTTGCAAGTATTTCACCTGAACTGCAGAGAGAGAAAAAGTGGCCAGATTGCAAACTTTTGCAGTTCCTCTTTTCTGATCACAGGGATTTAAGAATCAGACTCCTGCTGAAGTCTCATCCCTTGAAAAAATAATTGATGGACTGAGAGACAGCACTAAAGGGAGGCCTGCTCTGAGCCATGAAAGGCCATAGGAGTCAGTTTTGAGTGGACTGTCTGGAGGTTCAACCCTATTATTGGCCTAAGGGGAGCAGCTCCCTGTTACTGTCACTCCATCGGCTGCAGCACTGTTATGGACACTGGTGACAGTGTGGAACATTTTAACGATTTAATGATTGTACTATATTGAATTATAACAATGTGTATGACTCGCTGACTGTTGATGCAGATATAAGCTATGTTCTGAACTTCTTTTGTAATGACTGAGAGAGTAAAAAAAGCCTTTTCCAAAAGTGGCCATGATGTTATTGATACTGTATGTACTGTAGTAGTATGCAAATCAGGGGTGTGTATAATGTGTATTCCTGTGCAATGTGTTACCAAAACAAGTATTTATGAAGTGTAAGGCTAGGATGTTGCATGCATTTGTGTACCTTTGCACAGCAGACTGCTTTAACCGGTGCTGTAAATGTACTAACCAAAATGTGGCCCTATTGAAGTGAATGTTTAGGTATCCGACACAGAGCAAGGAAGTAAGCAAGGAAAATGGATGTCATAGCAGCATGCAAAAACTGCTCGGTTATATCAAAATTGATGGGCTACAGTCAAATGTAAGTAAAATTGTCTGCATGACTGTACATTTCGTAAAACACTGTATACTAATAAAATGTTAGGTCTACAACTCATATTGAGAGTCCATTTGTGAGAGGGAGCGTATGGGCGTGGTTGATTTTGGGGGGTGGGGGCAACCAATCAGAAGAAGACTTCCTGCAACAACATGATGAAAGTGCGTGCCACGTAGAGGACCAGCTGCACGCTGCAGGTTTTCCACGCTTGTAGAAAAGCTGTTTAGTTTTACATATCCGTGTTTCTGGTCCAGTTCCGTGGCACTGCGGTATGCTGCTGTCCGTGCTAAGATGGCTCTGCTGCTCTGCTCTGGCGGCTGTCAGCGGGGTGAAGCTGCCCGAACCTGAGGTGAAGATAGACGTTATGCACAGGCCTTTTCTCTGTCATCGGAGGACCAAGTACGGAGACATGCTGCTGGTGCACTTTGACGGATACTTTGCGAATGGAACCCAGTTTCACACAAGGTAGGCCTATGTTTGTTTGTTTGAGACTCTCGACTGAACCGAAGAACTCCCAGAAAAGTTGTTCAAGAATAGGCTAAGCACTCCTACATAACATCAACTAATAAAGGAAGCAAAATGGCCACTACGCTTGGCATTTTGTTCTTCTGGTTAATAAACCGCTGAAAAGGACTGAAACTTGGCAGTGACACATTAGGCTACATTTTATTTTGCCGCATCCCTCCCGATCCCTCCACGCGTTCAATCTCCTTGGAGACGCCTATCTTTGGGGGGGAGGGGGGGGGGGGGTCACGTGATAAACCATTTTAAAGGGTCAGTTCATCTAAATTACAGCAAGTAGGCCTACATATTTCCCATCTGACCTTGTATTGGTGTTTAATTACCCCTGTAAATAGATTTGAGTTAATGTGCTTAAGTTTTATTTTTTTGGTTTAATTTGTTTTTAGGTAGCCTATCCGTCTTTGAAACATTTGGCCCTAACCCAATGCAATGAATGAATGAAACTTTGTCTATGGTCTTCAAAGAGCTGAATCAAAAAAATAATTATAAAGAAAGTGGAAGACTTAAGAAATACGTGGGAAAAAATGCAAAACTGAAAGCCGTTGTCTGTTCTGTTGGGGACTGTGCATTTCCCAGCATAGTGGTGCACTGTCCAAACACACTATTTTCAAACCTGTTGTCGACTTAGTCTTTGACCAACAATGTGCAAATATAGACAAAAGATCTCAAAAATACATCTTGAAACCTGGTCACATTAAACATGTTAAACTGAGTGGTATATTAATAAATATGGGTGTTTCTTTGTGATTAGGGATACATTTGGGTGAACCAGCCCTTTTATTTCCAGAGTTTTAGCATTGGGAATAAGAGGAAAATACTATATAATAATTCTTTACTTTTATTCAGAATGTATCCATCTTTTCCTCAGACTGCAGTTTATCTCAGAACTCAGTGGCGCACAGTATTATAATTATAGTAACACTGCCTACAAAAGAAAATGGCAGGTTTGTTTCAGGAAATAGCCTAATCCTTTATAACCATATAGGCTACTAGTGTTTTATGACACTATGTCTACACTATATTGTCTCTAAAGCAGGTCTCACGGTCCTTCCTTTTTTCAGACGTACTTTATAACACTCACATTCTCCACTCTGTATCTGTGTCTGTCCACAAGTCGACCTAGTCCAAGCGATGGCGACAAGCATGCAGTGTGGTTTACTCTGGGCATCAAAGAAGTGATGAGAGGCTGGGATAAAGGCCTGCAGGACATGTGTAAAGGAGAAAAGAGGGAACTGGTCATCCCTCCAGCCCTGGCCTATGGGAAGGAAGGGAAAGGTAATATAGCTCTGTCCGTGTCCATGATGCAAGCTTCACTGCTAAACCAGAAATAGTCTCTTTTTGAAAACGTGTGTGTAGTTTTATAATTGCATATATAATGCATGTACAATCATATGAAAAAGTTTGGGAACCCCTCTCAGCCGGCATTATAATTGACTCTGCTTTCACAAAAAAAATATAAAAGTGGTATGTCTTTAATTTACCAGGAACAGCTAAGTACTGTGATGTTTTCCAAACAAAGATTTTTTGAAAATCAGTATTTGGTTGTATGAAATAAAATAAAATGTGAAAAACTGGCTGTGCAAAAATATGGGTACCCTTGTGGTTTTGTTGATGTTAATGCCTGTAACAGCATGTAAAACTGATGAATTTAAACACAAAGTTGGTTGGATTATGTTGTTAAGCCTTGAACCTCATAGAAATGTCTGTTTAATCATGAGAACATTTATTTTAGGTGCCTAAATGCAAGTTGCACTTCTCTTTGACTCTCTGCTGAAGTGAAACAGAATGGGATCATCAAAACAGCTCCCAAAAGATCTTAAAAACAAAGATTATTCATTATCATGGTTTAGGGGAAGGCTACAAGAAGCTTTCCCAAAGGTTTCAATTGTCAATTTCTACTGTAAGGAACGTTGTCAGGGAATGAAAGGACACAGGCACAGTTGCAGTTAAACCCAGGTCTAGCAGACCAAGAAAAGTACAAGAGCGGCATATGCGGCGGATTGTGAGAATGGTTGCACACAACCCAAAGATCACCTCCAAAGACCTGCAAGAACATCTGGCTGCAGATTGTGTATCTGTACATGGTTCAACAATTCAGTGCAATTTGCACCAAAACATCTGTATGGCCGGGTGATGAGAAGGAAGCCCTTTCTGCGCCCACGCCACAGATACAGTTGCCTGGAGTATGCAAAAGCTCATTTAGACAAGCCAGATTCATATTGGAAGAAAATGTTTTGGACTGATGAGACAAAAATTAAGTTATTTGGTCTTTATAAAAAGCAGATGTTTTGGTGCAAATTGCGCTGAATTGTTGAACGATGTACAGATACACAATCTGCAGCCAGATGTTCTTGCAGGTCTTTGGGGGTGATCTGTGGGTTGTGTGCAACCATTCTCACAATCCTCCACCTATGCCGCTCCTGTTTTTTTCTTGGTCTGCCATGCCTGGGTTTAACTGCCACTGTGCCTGTGTCCTTCCATTTCCTGACAACGTTCCCTACAGTCGAAAATGACAATTGAAACCTTTGGGAAATCTTCTTGTAGCCTTCCCCTAAACCATGACAATAAACAATCTTTGTTTTTCAGATCTTTTGGGAGCTGTTTTGATGATCCCATTCTGTCTCACTTCAGCAGAGAGTCAAAGAGAAGTGCAACTTGCATTTAGGCACCTAAAATACATTTTCTCATGATTAAACAGACATTTCTATGAGGTTCAAGGCTTAACAACATAATCCAACCAACTTTGTGTTTAAAGTCATCAGTTTTACATGCTGTTACAGACATTAAAATCAACAAAACCACAAGGGTTCCTATATTTTTGCACAGCCAGTTTTTCACATTTTATTTTATTTCATACAACCAAATACTGCTTTTCAAAAAATCTTTGTTTGGAAAACATCCCAGTACTTAGCTGTTCCTGGTAAATTAAAGACATACCACTTTTATATTTTTTTTTGTGAAAGCAGAGTCAATTATAATGCCGGCTGAGAGGGGTTCCCAAACTTTTTCATATGACTGTATGTATATTTCTTGTACTTGCCTGTCCAGCTTTGAATGGCTTTCTAGGACTCCCACACTGAATGACGGTTTCATACAGCGATATTCGTCCACTTTTTTCTCAATATGGAGCATGTGAACAATACTTTGTCCTGGTAAGCACACACCAAACTCACCAGTAACATCTATGTCTTGTGTGCCCAACTAACTGTCACCACGACAACAACAACCTACAGACAATATGACCAACGTTTACTTCTAATTATTCTCTAACTTTCTTTCTTACAATTTAACTGCAATCACTAACAAGAGAAAACATTTCTGCAGCATTAACCAAAACAATAGTTTGCTATATGATGAAGCATGCCCAGGTTTTTTGTTGACTTGTTGCCCTGTGGTCCATCATGAGCCCACTGAGACAAATGTATTTGTGATTTTGGGCTATACAAATAAAACTGATTTGATTTGATTTGATTTGATCATGTTCAGGTAAGATCCCACCTGAAAGCACACTGACCTTCAACATCGAGTTGCTCGACATCAGAAACGGACCGAGGTCACACGAGTCCTTCCAGGAGATGGACCTCAACGATGACTGGAAGCTCTCAAAGGATGAGGTTTGCATTGCTTTTGTTATTTCATGGCAACATTTTGTCCTTTGAATAGTTTATTTAGCCAACCTTTAATCTAAGGAAAACATTTTTAAAGATGCAGTGTATAATATTGGGGTATTTAGCGGCATCTGGTGGTGAGATTCTAGATTGGGAAGCTCAGATGCAAACCCCTCCCATTCCAAAAAAACACTACAGAAGCTAGGGTGGCCTTCAAGGACAAGAAGGTAGATCATTAAGATGGCATCATCCACCACTGCCTCAAGTCTATCCACAATATCCAGTGATGAGGTGAAGATGTATTTAGTTTATAATACTTCTACTTTGTCTTCCAACATGGTGCATTTCCGACAGACATCCAGTATTTATATAAAAACGCGGTAAGGCTGTTAAGTTTGTCTATATTGTGAACATGGCGGTGCAACATGGCGGCGTGCCCTGCTCCTATGAAGATATACAAGTTTTATTCAGAGTTAATTAAACATGATATCTCCCATTCTACCAGGTGAAAGAATACCTGAAGAAAGAGTTTGAGCGTCATGGCTACCCTCCCAACGACACCCTGCACGAGAACATGGCGGCGGATATATTTGCCAAAGAGGACGACAACAAAGATGGCTTCATATCCTCCAGAGAGTTCACTTACCAACACGATGAACTTTGATGTCTCCTTCAGTGACATGACTCCCTCACTCACTCCCTGTGCAGGCTTCCAATATGTTTTATAAGTTTACAATGGGAATACTCTGGTACAGAGTTTATTGTTAAGACTGTCAGATTAACTGAGAGTATTTAAGTTTTTCAAAGGTCTTTGAGCCACAACAGATTTTTATCAATCGGAACATGACTGAAAGCAGGTTTAAGTCCTGTCATATTGACTCACAGTAATTGTGTGTGTGTTTTTAAATTAAGTAATTTTTCTATTACATTTGGTATTTTTATATATAAATAAAGGTTATCGGGGACCTTTCTCATGGCAGAAGTGATGACACAGTAGGAAAAGCAGCTGTAGCAAATAATGTATACATTCCTTTAAGTGCTCCCTGTAGGCACAACAGACACAATTTAGAGACTGCTGTGACTCTGGAACACCTCAATGGAATCTGGCTACCACCTTCGTTATAAGGCATGAGATGTGTGTTTGGTGAGTCATAACAACTGCGAGAAAGGTGCGCATTGCACATGCATATGCACAGCTACATCAGTGCTGACGTGATATGTAATTCAGCCTGCAACACACACACAATTCAAATTCAGACTTCTGAAATGCATCTAGAAATGTACACCACTGTGTCTTAGGACAGTTATGTCCTCCGATAATGAAAACGTTTCCTCTGTGCTACAATCGTCTGAAAATAAAATGTGACATGAACTCTAATTGCTGTTTTTAACAATGCAAAATATGTTTGGGGAATTTGCAAACACAAACCTTAAACTTAAGAAAATGTTCAAACAGTGGCGTCAAGAATCTAGACTGTCCTGTTTCTATAGCTTTGGGGTTGACTTCTTTGCAAACACATCGCGACGAAAAACCAACTGACTGTTCTACTTTAACAACCATGTGATCAATAAAAGGGAATGTCATAGTTTTTTACAACAAAATACTGTGGTTTATTTGGTGGTTGCACCTTGTAATACTTTACAAATTGAACCAGCAGGTGGCACTGTCTTCACAGGTGTTAGTATCGGTTAATACACTACTAGGACACATGTAACAGTATACCTCATTCATTATCTATTCTGAACAGTGTAACTTGAAGCAACTGCATTACCATCATCCTAACATGTCAGTGGATTTTCTTATACACTTTTATGGATTTATTTGTAACTTGTAAAAAGAAATGACATGAAAGCAAGAGAACACCACTATAGCTATATATTAATATATTCTGCTGTGCAGAAGAGTGGTTGAACGTAGGTAATCACCTGCTTCTTTTTTTCACATTGAGTTTAATGAGATGAGAATAACGAAGCCAAATTTAGCCTTCTGCTAACAAAGGAAAACAGGTGACAACTTGAGAGGATTGTCTTGCTTGAACATAAAAAAAAATTAAATTACAAAAACACTTAAAATATTTTGCACTTGGATACTAAAATGCCTCCAAACTTGTATGGAGAGTCATGTTACATGTACTGTAGCAACTGGAAGACGGGGTCACTGGAGTGTATGTGAGTATGAGTAGGGAGAGCCCTCCTCCTCATACACATTCAAAACATTCCACACTGGAAAGGGTCGGAGGTCACATAGTCAGCATGAGGCGGGACACTGTTTGACACTTACATACTCACACACACACAAATACACTTAACACAAACCCCACACATACACACACACACACACACACAGATCCTGCATCCAAACGGTGCCACATGGCAGTGGTGGTGTTGTGAAAAGGAAGAGGATTGATATGTTTTTTGGGGGCGTGAGGAACAGGGTGAGGCCTTAAATCATCTAAGGTGTGTCCTCATCCCGGGGAGATTGGGGTTCACTGTAAGGAATAAGGAAGAAAAAGGACGACAAATGGCAGCTCAATAGATCATATTAGAGTCATGGGTAAAAATTTGAGAAACTCCATGCTGCTACCTCTGTTTTCTTTGCTGGGGTAGATCCTAGGGAACGGCTTGAATTCATCAGGAGGGGGTAAGTCTTCGACGGGGTGGAACTGGAACTTTGATTCAAAGTCATCCGCTAGAAAATAGATGTATATTCATTATGTAAATTAAACGGTAGGGTAGGAGGTTGAAATGTAAGGTCTTGTACTGCTTTTTTTTCAATTAACACTGAATAGGAAAAATGCCACTCACTTCTTTGGATGTATTCTAAAAGGTCAGACGTATCTTAACCAGATAAAGAGTTGTGAGATACACTCACCCAGGCTGTGCAGGTGTCCATTCCTGAGGCTTGATGGAGGCAGGGGGGGTGGGGGTGGAGGGGGAGGAATGCGGCTGGACAGCTCAGTATTGGGGGAACGTGCCGGGGGAGCGGGAGGGGGAGCCAGCCGCCCCACACCTGTTACCATGGGCGACAAGAGCAGATGAGTCAGAGGGGTGTCAGACATCTAAAAAAATAACATCCAAATACAACGTGTTCTTTTATGATACCTGCGGCGGCACAGGCCATTTTCACGCTTTTTTTCTAATGAGTAGCTGCAACAGCTGCCACAGTTTCCAACCTATACTTTCCAGTTTCAAGTGCAGAAAAAACACAAAGCTAGCAATTACTGCAAATATCCCCCTAACACAAAACATACAGTAGTGTAGTACATTTGTGTATATAGTTTTAAATGATGGAATCTGCATGTAGATGTCAAACAATATTACATACATACAGTATTTTATATATTATTTCTGTATAAAAAATGGTGTGTGTGTGTGTGTGTGTGTGTGTGTGTGTGTGTGTGTGTGTGTGTGTGTGTAAGCGTGTGTGTATTTAAAGATGTGCAGCATTATTATTATTATTATTATTATTATTATTATTATTATTATTATTAATAACATAATCATCAGTTTCATGGGTTGTCTCCATCATACTAGTAAGTCTAATGGCTGAACATTTTGTTTGAACATGAGTGAAAATCATCTTACTGAGCGCTGCCCGTGAAAGGTCACTGTTAAACACATGTCGGAAAGATTTTCTTTAGCTCTCCAATTAACATTAAGGAAACAGCTCATTTGTCATCTTGGCGTGAGGTCCACCTACCTGCGCTTCTGGGCACGGCAGGCGGCCGTCGCGTGGGTGCGTTGCAGGGGTACGAGGGCGGCAGAGAGCGCATGGCTGGGGAGGGCACCGGGGGCATCTTAGGGGGCGGTGGGGGGAGGAGGGTGGACGGGCAGGTGGGGGTGTATGAAGCCGGGAGAGGTGGAGGAGGAGGAGGAGGAGGAGGGGGAGGTCCCAGTCCCAGAGGGCTGTCACGCAGGATGGGGAACCTAGAATGCTCCGAGCTGCCCAATGCCGGGGGCGGAGGAGAGTAGAAGCACCCCGAGGAGCGGTCCCCTGCTACAGCAGAGGGAGACTGGAAGGGTGGAGGAGGAGGAGGAGGAGTGGAGGGCTGGGAGATGGAGGTGTGGTGGTGGACTGTGTGCTGCTGGAGTGGGAGCCAGGTGGGCTTGGTGGCATGGCTTGAACATTGAGGTGGAGGAGGAGGTGGAGGGCAGGTTGGGATAGGCGGGGGCCTGTTTGCCGGCCGGTCCTGGAAGGCTTGGGGTGGGGGAGGCGGGGGAGGACCGGAGGGAGGGGCAGGGGGAGGGGTTGGAGGTGGAGCGAATGAGGGGAAAGGAGGGGGCTGCCTGCCGCTGTGAGAGGGGGAGGGAGGGGCAGAGGACGAGGTGGCCAGCGGACGGTGGACGGAGGGGGCGCCTCGGTGGTGCTCCTGTGAAGCCGTCCTGTGAGGCTCGGGGACGGAGATGGTGTCCGCTGCCGTGGGGGGGTTCCACAAGGGCTTCAGGGAGGCCGACGAGCTGGATCGAGATACTTGAAACAAACACAGAAAAAGAGGGAGTCATTTGCGAGGTCAAAATGCTTGCACGAGAGAGCAGACATACAAAGATTGAAGGTGTAGTCAGTGATTCTGGAGAATGCCTGTTGCCAAGATCACTTTTTGTCAAAATCAGGGAATATCTCCTCCCGTAACTTTTCCATACAGTGTGTTTGCACGTTTACAGAGCCTAGGCTGTGTATTAACACTGTATTTTTTTTCAGTGCACACACAGTACGGACAGGTAGCCGATAGTCACTAATTTTGAAAAAAGAATGAGTGATTTTGACAACAAACGTTCTCCAGAATCGCTGACTCCACCTTTAAGCAAGAGCAAGGCGTTTGCACCAACCTGAAGTCTTCCCAGATAGGTCTCTTTGTCCTATAGGCCTTAAAGCGGGGAACCCTCCAGCAAAGAGCCCACTCAAAGAGGGTCCCATAGGTGCCCCGCCTCCTGATGAGCCCTGACAAGCACCAACACTACTGGACACATCTCCAGTGCTAGTCTTGGGATCTGAGGAACAACACATACAAATTATTAATCAACAATGGCTTCAGAGTCGGTTTAATCTAAATGACAAACTCAGGTTTCTCAATTAACACATATTCATTAACAAGTGAGTCTATTTGCACACATGCTTTTTGTTTAACATTGTCTGTTATGTGCTCAGTAGGTTTCATAGCGTGGGAGATTTTTTATCTTAATTCCTAAAAGACAATATAAAGAAAGAAGCTGACAGCTATAGTTCAGACAGGAACCTGAGCACCACCCAAATCACATGATGTCCCCAAGGGACAACTACACACCTTTGACACCACAGAGCGGCCTGTTTCATGTGGCCTGGCTTAAGTTAATCCTTCATTTAATTTATTTATTACGGCTCACGGCCATAGCACATGGCATGGAGCACACAATTCAAATTAAATCATTACAAACAAACAATGGTGTACGGCAAGGAAAAAACAAAAACAAAAACATTACTTAAACAATGGCAGGACATTTCTCAGAAAGGCTCCTGTTTTAACAATAAGACCTGTGTCCTTGACTAACTGAATGATCATGTTGCTAAAATATCATATGATAGGCTCTGAAACACCTTGCATGCTCTCATATGTACAGCGCTTGCTCTGCTGACGCGCTGCTTTGTTTCCAAGGGAAGCGTTTCCCCTTCAATGATAAGGCTTTCTAGCTGGGCAGGCAGCAAAATGTAGCAAGGCTAACATACTGTAGAACCTTAAAGTCGCTATTGTAAATCTTATGACATGCTGGGGGATACAATGTATGTCTAGTCTATTGTGTTTGCCACTGTGTATATAGTAGTTTCCTATTGCGCCTGAATCCTTATCTGCTATATGGGGCATTCCTTCCTGAAGTGGCACTTGGTGTCTATACTCCAAAATAGCTGAAAGAGAAACAACATACTCCCAATGAACTGAGCCACTGAATACTAGCTTGTCCTGTTCTGTTTTTGTCTCCACTCTCTTTTTACCTCAATACATCACATATACACACACACACAAATACGCACCATGAAATTAACTTCCTCTAGGCTCCACCGTGAGAATTTCAGAGACACTACATGCATGTGAATACCATCTAGTGTCCTAACACAGATTGATTGTGTCCCAGTGCATACTGGTAATGTGGTAAGGACGTGGCTCTTACTATCGAAGGCAGGGGCGCTTCGGTCGTCCACCTGTGTGACTTTCCTGAGCCTGGTCCCTTTCTGGATGTCAGACAACAGGGCATTCCTTCCTCCTCCACCAGACTGGAACTTAGGGGGCTCCGACGGACACTGTCACACATGGGGGGGGGGGGGGGGGGGGGGCTTTTGTATTACTTTGAGCAGTGCGTGGTAATTAGCTTTTTAACAAAAAAGTTATCAAAGGGGCGCCTTTAGCTCAGTTGGTAAGGCGTCCCCCCCATGGGCCTCGGCCAGCAGCGGACCCGGGTTCGATTCCAGCCCGCGGTCGTGCTCTGCATGTCACTCCCCTCTCTGCCCCATTTCAACTCTGTCTCAATAAAGCATAAAAATGCCAAAAAAATATCTTAAAAAAAAAAATATATATGTATCAAAGACGCTTTTGATCATCTATTAATAAGAAACACACACAAAACAAAACATCTTCATGCTCCATTAGATAATGCTTTTGTTTAATATAGGCTAATGCTAATACGTTTTGTGGAGGTTTTGGAGAAGTGTTCAGCTTGGACTTGAATTTCACCTCAGTCCCATTTTACATTATAAACATGTAATCCCCCACACACACAAAAAAAATCGAAAAAAGGATTTGAGTACAGATTTAAGGTTTTCTTTCATATCATATGTTTTATGTAAAGAAGTGGTTGAGAACATATACAGTATATGGCACTGCCATCATCTTCAACTCAGCACAAACAAACACAAAAAAGAAAACGAAGACATTGAAAGTGGAGGAAGAAGGAGATACATTTATCATTTATAGATTTAAATTATTGTCCTTTTATCCTGTGTAGTCCACATTGAGAAGTTCTATGACTTCAGATTATGGATGTGTCCTGAGGGCTCTAAACTGTGTGTCTGCGGTGTGCCCTTGTTTGCTTGGAGCAAACTCATTTAACATGAGGACACTGAGCGCCTGCTGTGGAAACATTACACTGTTATGCCACTGAGAGCCAGCTCTTTGTATGTGTGTGCGTGCTTGTTTGTGTTATCTCAATCAATAATGCAAATAACCTCCATGGGGATGCTTGATTGTTAGTGAGAGGGACACGAGCGAGTGCTTACAACAATTGCACGAGAGAGAGAGAGAGAGAGAGAGAGAGAGAGAGAGAGAGAGTCAGAGTCACACACACACAGTCTTACCTGTGGCAGGGCAGCGCTGGGCGGTGGGGGTGGTGGAGGGGGGGCCAGGGGAGGGGGAGGCGGGGGGACTGGCATGCCACAGCCTCAGATACCTGCAGAAACAAGCCATTCCTATATTCATTTATTTTATTATTTATTTTATTGAGCAGGGACAATGCACAGGAGGCTATTCTACATTCGCTGCCCCTGGACTATTGGTAAGAGGTCACCCTCAAAAGATCAAAAGATTAAGCTATGGGGGGCACTCGTGGTGTTGTGGTTAGAGCGCCAGCCCATAGAGGCTCTGTCCATAGAAGCAGCAGACCACAGGTTCGAATCCTCCCCGTGGTCATTCTCTGCCCCATTTCACCTCTGTTTCTCCAAACTGTCTAATAAAAGGGAAAAATGCCACACAAAAAAAAGATTAAGCTATACAAAAAACATACAGGTTCAGCCCAATACGAATGAAGTTGATTCTAATAATTCTTATGAACATAAAAAAGGACAGTTCAACACCAGCACACACACATACACAAACACAAGCCAAACTGTCACACCATATAACAAACAAGGCACAATAGCATGGACATAAGTTTTGCTAGACATCACATACACAAAAAAAAACGACAATGCAGCCACTGACCAGGAATTCCTTTTCTCCGCCCCATGCCATGCCAGAATCTGCTACTGTGATAGTGGGCACATTGGATGACCTCCTGCTCTCTTTCCCTCAACAGGACGTGCTTTCACCACCGTACATTGCAAAAAAAACAGGAAACAGCGAGCGCTCCATCCTCTCAAGAGAAACCTGACACACAACCAACACCCCCGTCTCCGCCCGCCCCTGTCTGTCCTCTTCTTCCCACAATGCCCTGTGGCTTGGACTTGGGAGAATGGGACAATGGAGCGCGTTGTGTTCAAAGTAATGGACCCCTTACCCTTTAGTCGCTCAGTGACCAAAAGGCCCTTCACTTGCAGTGAGTGAATGGACAAAACACATTGAGGAAACTCCACAGGAAAACACTAGAGCTTGAGCACACATTGTTTTTTGCCTTTCTTCCAGATTACACTGTACATGTAACTATGCACGGGATGTCTCGTGATCCTGTCATTACAGTAGAGTTTTACAGCAGGCAAAGAGATAAGCATCGGAGGGCCAAAACATGCAACAAATTGTTTTCCAGGAACGACTCATGTTGTCCAGCATTATGTCACTCCCCGCATGTTGTTGGCAACTCCGCCAGTAAATGATCCACAGCGACAGTCACTGAGACCTCCACCCAACTTCCTGACATCATTAATTCTTGACGAGCTGTCTGCCGTGGCCGATGTGAGAGACTGAAAACAGCCTGAGGATTGTGCTCGATGTTCAGTTCTCTCTGTGGAATCTGCACATGCTCCTGCTGAGCAATTTAATAAAACGCAGAACAGAACCTGTGTTTGTTGAATCTCTAGGTAAATGTCCCTCTCTGTGTGTGCGTGTGTGTGTGTGTGTGTGTGTGTGTGTGTGTGTGTGTTTTTTTGCCTCCTGTCTATGCAACTGCTGCTATTTCTATCTTCAGATCTGTGTCGAGCAGACACTGGGTCTTTTTAAAGGGGGCCAAGTTGGACACCAGTTAGCATACAACATATGGGACACTGAGTGGAAATGTACCTCTCGCACCAGTTGTTGTTGCTTTCCTTTGACCTGTAGTATGTCTAGTTCTTACAGAGGCAAAGATGATCTGATGAGACACACACACAGGACAGTTGGAAGTGGCAGCTGCTGAAACCTTGACCATGGATCTCTACACTTTGTTTATGTGGAAGACACGCAAAAAGATTGAGACCAAGGAGCCCCAGTTGAGGCAGTCCTGGCTGCCTTGAGGGTATGACATAGCACTGAATGTCTCCTATCAATGGGGAGGGTGTAATATTGTGAAAGTCCAGCTGCAAATCATGGTTGAATCCAAGGGACTCCCACGTGCTCTAAAGCATATTGGTGTTGACAGTTCTCTTAATACTGAACAACCCTTCCCACATTCCACACAAATACATTAGATTTATGTTATTGGAGTTTTTATAATAGTTTGATAATGTAACAGTACGGGTATGTTTTAGTCATATCACATAAAACATAGAAAATATCCCCCTGTGGTGTAACAAACATACTCAAAATATGAACACCAAGTTTGCAGCAGAGGCAGAGAACAATATGTGCAGGGGATATTTTTTTTTAAAGAAAACGGGTCAAAACTGCACCCTGCATGCTATCAATCCACAAAAACCGAAAACCCCTGAAAAGTGGAGCCAGTGACATTTGATGTGCCATGCTTTCGGATGGACAGTAATTGGACAAGGTGCCTTAAAACAGTTATTGGCTCATGTGTATCCCTTACATGTGCACACTTTTAGGAATAAGAATTACCCAACGCATCTATCGCATACAAATGTGCATTAGTGAATGAGTCTTACCTTTTACAAATGATCCAATATCCACCTGTTTGCAGAGAAAGCGTCAGTGAGATGGACCACAGTGGACTTGCCTCATAGTGCGCTCCTCATAGCGGGCCTGCGTCAAAGTTCCCAAGTTATTTTTAGACAAATGAGAGCACCGCTTATCAGAAGTTTGGACCTCCCGTAAACGTCTCAAAAAGCCCTGGGAAGTTTTAATTGCCCTTGATATTTGTGTCCATAGCGGGCGGTGGTCCTCCACAATGGCCCCCTTTATGGCCCTAGCAGTTTACAGTTTATTCCCTTATGCGCGCACTACAGGAGGCGAACAGTGCAACAAGCCCCACCTTACCGCCCCAACACTCAGCTCATGGACCAATAGAGAGAGAGGGGGGAGAGGCAGGACGCTTATTATTGGCTGGGGTTGCCAAGAAAGTTTCCCTCACCTTGAATTACACCTGTGAAATAATAATAATAATAATAATAATAATAATAATAATAATAATAATAATAATAATAATAATAATAATAATAATAATATGAATATGAATATTAATATTAATATTAATATTAATATTAATATTAATAATAGCCGAATAATAATAAAAACTATATGGGCCTATGCATAAAAGCTGGTTTAAACTGAGTGGCGAATAAGTCAAAACCAGCCACTCTTCTGTAACAAGATCTTACTCCAGGGATATTTTATTTTCAACCCAGGTTAGTTCCATACACCCGGCACATTTCCGCCCCCTGGTGCTGAAGATAGGACATTGCAAGTCATCCTCATTCTAATGGTTTTAATGTGTGCATAGAAAAGTCAAAAATCTATTGTATGTCTCAGTTACTGCATTAAAATTAACGAGGTAATGTGAGATAATTAGATGATGTGAATGCCATATGCTACAGCCTGACAATCGTAGTGCGATTCTTTTTTTAAGACATAAGTAATGCATCAGTCATAAACCTGTTAAATGACACAAATGGCGCAAGCACGCACGCACACCCCGGGCCATAATAGCGACACAAAGGAATGCAGTGACACAGGCGCGCTCCTCCCACATCGTGTCTTCTGCTCTTTGGGATTGTGCCTTTGGTTTTGAAATGCACCTTTGACTTCTGTGTACATGACCCTATCTGATCCTTGACCTGTAAATGTCTGTGTGTGTCTGTTTTTACACCACTGTTAGGCCTATCCTAGCACCGTCCAAATGAATTCCATTAGATTGTAAGTGCATAGGACAATGATGAAGCACATGCACACACACACTCACAAACAACCAGATTGCAGCAGTGACAACATTTATTTCTCATACTTTGACTTCATTTAAGTATTCACAGGTGGTCCACTCCAAAAGTCCCCCGCAGAAGCAAAACTACACCACTAGCTGGATCATACTTCCTTGACTACATGGCCACAACTCATTCAGTTGGGTATCACATACTAATAGGGTCTTACTTCTTTGTCGGGAGTAGCGTTGCTTTGGACCCATTTTATCAAAAACACGCTGGATTTCATCCTTCATTTTACTTCCTAGTTTTCACCTGGCAAGTGTTCTGCATCCGACTAAAAAGCTGCTCACAAGCGTTCCTTTATTTCCTCCGCTGCCTCATTTGTTTTTACACCTTCATAAACATCCTTCTAACCCTTTAGAATATTTTTGTTTTGTTTTGTTGTAAAAGTATTTATCCAAAGGAGCATTATACTTTATCCTTCATTATTTAACATATAGTATTATCATTACAGAAATAGTATACACATCTTATAAACAATTTTTTCCTGAAACATATCACACTTTTATGTTAAGTATTGACAGGAAACTGACATTGATAGTTTTTTTTTCTCTTTTCTAAAGGTCGTAGGTAATTTCATGACTTGTCCAAATGACAACACCGGGCTGAGACACGGAATATAATATTGTGCTCATAAGTGCATTACTACTGTATCCCTCTTCTATCGGGATTTCATTTGGGGGATATTGTTGGCGAAATGGTTCAATAACCATAATGGGGAAAAAAGCACATATAATCCACTTTCAAGTCCTCCTATCATTGTGGCCCCTCTCTCTCTGGCACAAGTCCCATCAATACAAACACATCAGAGTTTCCATTACTTCATGTACCAAATAACCTTAGTCCTGCGGTACTGGGGGGGGCTATATGTTGAATGCCTTTCGTTATCTTCAGCACCAACATACAGCAAAACCCTTTCCTCTCTTTCTTCAAGCATCTTTTTTTTGTAGAGCAGTCTTAGCAAACCCCCTCCCTCACTCTTCACAGTCACCACTTGTCCTGATTTCCTGAGGCCACATTCTCTGTCTCTTTGTCGTTGATGGGGAGGCTGCCGCGCACCCTCCGCTTCTCCTTGAAGCGACCCGAACGCGACACGTTCATGTTCCTGCGACACGTCTGCTCGTTGAACATGGACTCCAGGCGCGAGTCGTCGAAAGTCTCGTCGCTGAGGAGACTGGAGCCCTTGCTGTTGGCCTTGTTGGTGGACAGGGGCTGGCCTCCTCCTCCTCCTCCGCCTGTGGTCTTGGCGGGGTCGAAAGGGTTAAACTCTGGTTCGACTGTGGTGGCAGTGGTGTCCTTAGTGCCTAATCCGCTCTTCTTCTTTGGCAGGAAGGCCTTCCACCATGGGGCCCTCTCTGTCGCCATCTTGGAAACCTGAGGGATGGAAAAACTGTAAAAACAGGGAGGAGGAGGAGGAGGAGGAGGAGGAGAAGGGGGAGGAGAGGTTTGCGTCAGTCAACTCAGCTGTAGTTTGAGATGATCTACTCTACATAATTGTTTTTGTAATAGGTGTAATTTAATCTGTCGCCGTTCTTGTGAATACTGTCATGCCCTTTGTCTGTCTGACACATCATTGACCTAATAATAGCCTGTTCATCATGCTCCATATGTCTTCATCCTCACCCTCATAGTCATCATCATAAATCCACATTTCTTGTTTCAATATCATGATTTGCACTCTGCACATGTTACGTCTATGTTTTAAATGTGCATCAGATAACCCCTTTTGTTCTGGTGAGACAACTTCTTTTTTTCACCACTAATCCTATAACCAGTGTAACCATGTTCACCATCTCTGTAAAACTGGTTTAATGAGTCGTGAGAACAGAGGAGTAAACCCAAGCCATGATTCACAGGTGAACAAAGCGTAAAAAAAACATAATAATAATAACATGAACACTCACCTGAGCAGCAAAACGTGGTTTGGACACTCTGAAAAGCCAAAACTAAAGTGCAGATGTTGCACTTTTGGCTGCGCTGCGAGAGACAAATCCACAGGACCGGTCTGGGTCTTCCTTCTACTTCAACAGTGAAAACACAACTGTGACAACAGTCCTTCAAAGGGTCGCAGCATTATCCATTTCAAGCACGAGACCAGGTGCCCTGCCTCTAATCATAACCCCCAGCTCCACAAATTTCCTCTCTTCTTATCGTCACATATAAGCCTCTCTGCTCTCCCTCAGCTATTTCTGACAACAGTCCGAAACAAATGAATTGCCACATTTATAAGGAGCGGCCTTCAACTAGTGGACCAGCAGGTTTCCGCCTCCGAAACTCTCCCCTTGAAGCACCTGTCCTCGCTCCTGGTTGGATGAATTCTCAGGGTCTGTCACGTGACCCCCCGGCTCAGGTGAAGACTCCGCGATGATAGGCGGGGTTTGTGGTTGCATGGCAACATACCCCACGGGAGCGTGCACCTCTTCAGCGACAGATAAAAAAGAAAAAGAAGAGTCCTTTGTACCAGCTGAACCCAACCCAAGTCAGGGGACCAAATTATGTTCCAAATTTTTGGGAGCTTAGTAGTTTAGGCTCCAATGATTTATAAGTCGTCATGCCAGGGACTGGAATGTGGTAGGCTAATGAGTGGTTTATTCAACTAGCCTATGTTAATGGTATTAATAGTCACCGGTAAAAACAGGTTGTGCTCAGCACCTTGCAGATAGACTCCATGCTGTGAAACGAGACTGGCCACTGTGTAATGCGTAAGACGTGCAATAGTTGATTTTGTAAGTTCTCGTGAATTGAGGGGTTGCTTCCTGCTGGCGCCAGTCTCATAGGCCAACTGTTGTCACAACTTGCGTTTGCTTGTCTTCGTATTTACTATGTATTTACTGTCCACGTATTTAAAGTGTCTTGTAGCCTAGTTTGGGTAGGACTTTTTGTCTCTCTGCGGGACACACAACCAGGACACTTAACCGCGGCGAAATTGGGCATTTTGGATCAGCACATGCTATCTTAGCTCAGTATAGGCAATAGCCTACATTGACATACTTAGGTTATATTATCTCACAATTGAGACAAAGGCTAGACGAGAACTTGGAAATATTTAAAAATACCCAAATGTAGGCCTACTTATGACCTCTTAGCCTAATGACACTTAAACAATTAAAAATGTTTGAAATGTAAAAAATATATAAAATATAATTATTATTATAGGCCTAATATGCTTAATAGCCTAGATCAGTATGGTCTACTTTAAGCCTATTTACGAAAAGGTTTGGCTTTTACAACTATTAACCCCTCATACCGAAATTTACGTCAGACTACTAGGCCTACTAGGTTTTTGATAAATGGCCATTGCAATAATCCATCAAGTTTGCAATGGAGGATTGTAACATAAAGTAACCTACAATTACTAAAGTTCTACATTGCTTTAACTAAGTCAGTGCTTGTCATTTAATTAGCCATGTCACCTTACTACCTCCTCCACCACATCTAGGAGGGAAGTTTGTGTAGTTTAACAGTATAGCAGGAATGAATGTATAATTTGCATTCAACCTTTATTTATACTCTAGATCATTGAGGAGGGGGACCCCATTTCCAAGGACATTGAGTCAATCATACAGTATTTAATTGTATACTGGTATCATTTTCTGTCAAATGAATTCATTATAATTTAATTATTTAAAAACATATATACTCCAGGACATTTCTTCACTTTTCACATTTTCACACTTTTTCTAAAGTTACATTTGCATGTCTTCTTTTAAAAATTGAATATTACTACTTCTTCCACCTCAATGTTGGTCCTTGCAGCTATTTTTTATAATGGTCAATTAAAGGTGTCTATCTGATGGGACACAAGCCAAAGCTTTTATTTATAGTTATTACGCTAATATTTTTGATGGCTCATAGATGACATAATAGTTACAACTCATGAACGATTTATAATAGGTGCATTATTAGAAAACCAGTTAAGTAACTTACACAGTGTTAGTTTGAATTTGTATTAAGTGAATTGGTGGTAGATTGCAACCTGGGATTTATCCTATCATATAGCATGAAATACAGTACAAAATCATTCAATGCAAAATGTGTCTCAAAGAGACTTGTCTACAAAGAAATGTGTCCACGGCCTCATTATATATATTTTTTAAATACAACATGAAGAAATGCAAAATATTACTAATACAAACCTCCTTAAAGAGGACCTATTATACTACTTTTCTGGTCTTAATTTCTTGTTTTACACTGCTATAGAGCAACCTGACACGAATCACATCACAAAAAACTATGTAGATTTTCGGGAAGCTCTTTCTCTTATTTTGGCGATCCAGCACGTCCTGTCAACACTTGAGTGTGTGTGCTTCGGCAATCTCCGCTCCCTCCGCCTGTGCATCGGCCATCTCCGCTACCCTCCCCCCCCCCCTTGCAAACCCCACTCCGTTGTGATTGGTTACCTTCCTTCCGGAACACTTTCAGTGGCGGGAAGCGCGAGCATGGACCTATACGGGCGCGAGGCAGACGCGAACAGGGAAGTGACAGCATTACCATACATGGAAACATCCGCGTGGTCACGTCACAAATTTTTATGCGACGTCACGAATTATGAAAGGGTAGACCGCTTTGAAGACGTGACTTCTCGACTGGCTAGAATAGTGTTTAGTGCTCTGCACAGACACCCCAGACGGTCAGCAGGGAATACGTCGAAATGCATGTAAGTCATTATTTGATAATTTAGTATGGTTAAGCATGACTATGAATCATCATAACAACGTTTATAGGTCATAAAAGTCAAAAAGCATCATAGGTCCTCTTTAAATTTTAGATTAAAAAAAAAACATTCTTGAGCTACATATCCCAATCACATATTTATAATATACAGTACATGTCTGCAAAAGACAGCGACAGAGCAACATCAAAGTTTGAACAACATCCACTTCATATCCATTGATTTATAATCAGAGCTTCATGGAAGACGTGGGACTCAGTGATACATATAGTGAAGGGTTGAAATGTATCGCAAATGGGACAATCTTTTAGTGTTGAAGTATCTACTGTGCAAAAGCCAAGTTTTTGAGTATCATTGGATCCTCCTTATTGGGGAACCACATCTCTTAGACATGACGGTATGTTAAAGAAAAGCGGTGTTCCTTGGTATGCTCAGTCAAAGGGTTTCTGTGTGGATCTGTGCCAACAGAGAGGACCCGGTCTGGGCTGAGCAGCAAAACAGAGAGTAAGACAGAAACCGTGAGGAGGAGGAGGGAGGAATCAGGGAATGCCTTTTGTCTCTCTGTGTCCTCCAGAGTTTACAGTGAGAGTTGTTATGGCAACAGGAATGCGGCCCATATCTGTCTCTCTCTCTCGTTCAGCAGTTGCTTGCCTGCATACCTGGGGGACTCCCTCTCCTCCTATCTCCCATCCCAGTCGAAACTCTGCGGAGTCATTTCCTCACAACGGGCTGTGTTTGTCATTGTATCCTACCTGTACACACACAGGTAAGCATGGGGGACACGTAAATGTTTACATATTTCCAAACATAGTAACAGGTAAATAAACAGTCTACATGATAAAAGTCAACTTGCAGATCAATTATTTAGGGCCACAGCTAATGATTATTTGAATGATGAATTAATCGTTTGTAGATTTTTTGATAAGTTCACTATAGGTTAAGGGTGGACTCATCTATTCTGGAGATTGCTTGTTGTCAAAATCACTTTTTGTCAAAATCATCGAATACCGCTCCACTATCTGCTACCTTTCTGTATGGTGTGTGCTATGAAAACAAATCCACTGTTAATATACAGCCTAGCTCTGTAAATGGGCATGTTGCTAGCTAGGGTTTTGTCCTTTGTTTACATACCCTTTGTTTACAGAGGCTAGACTGTGTATTGGTAGATTGTGAGGAGATATTCAATGATTTTGACAAAGTGATTTTGACAACAAGCGTTCTCCAGAATTGCTGATTGCACCTTTAAATGCTTTATCCATAAAATATCTGAAATGTGTGAATATCACAAGAGCCTTAGATTATGTCTTGCTCTGTCCAGCCAAGCAAGATAAGCATCTTATCTCAATTAATCATTTCAACACTTCCTATTTTCCTTTTCACCCACAAACCACATGGGCACAGCCTCTTCTGGTCTAAACTGCATCATAATATTCACAGGAAGTTATCTGTTTTATATCTCAGTTTTGCTCTGCTTGGCCAACTCTCTGTGCCATATCTCCCAATCTGCTTTTCACTCCATAAACCACAGGCAGTCTCTGTTAAAGTCAATCATTAACATCAACCAAAGCGGATAGAGAAGACATGCACCTGTCATGACTGAAGGATTTACTCGGGTGAAATCTGAGGGTTGGCCCCTTGTGATGGGGAGGTATGAGGAGAATGTACATTGAAGACTGTGACATTGTAGATTTATCGAAACAGTGAAAGAGGATTGCGTGAGGTGATATCCTCAACCTGTATCTGTTTCTGTCTCGGTTGACTTTCTTGCATCACAAATTGCATAAATCAACTTTTTTTCTCACTCCCTGACAACCACACACAGTTGTTAGGGGGAACCAGCCATACTCAAGGAAGCAGAGTTTACATTTATTTGCTTTAAAATACACACAGTATGCTGTGAACTGATGCTTTTTGGCATACAAATGTAAAAACACATTTTAAATTGGTCTAATTTCTGATATCCTTTGTATCGCATATCATTTTATTGATTATTTGTAACAGGAATTAAGTGATTATTAGCATCCATTTGATGTCAATAACCATTTTAATGCAAAAGGTGTTGATGTATATACAGTATCAAAACCTTTTTTTATATATATATATATATAGCTGCTATTTTCAAGGCCATAGGTTGACACAAATCTGCTTTAAGAGACATGAACAGACTCGCAAAGTAACTCATTCAACCATGCATAAATACTTATGTTGACTCAGATGTATACAGTTCAAATTACGCGAGTGTGTCTACGCTTGTGTTATTGTGTGTGTGTGTGTGTGTGTGTGTGATGACGCTAATGTCTAGCGCACTTGCCATCACGCATGTGTCGTGTGTGCGTAAGTCAGTCACTGTGAAGTGATAAACCTGAAAATCATTGTCACTGTGCAGGATTGAACAACAGGTTGAACCAAGGTGTGCTAAGCCTGGGAAAGAGAGCAGGGAGGCAGCCAGTCCAACTGGTAGGGTTGGCTAACCTTTTTAAAGGAAGCAAGAGGACACTGCAGCTGAGGATAGTAGACCATTCACAAGCTCAGAGCTGGTTTAATGGCTTTCTCAGACCAGCCAAACCCTTATGGCCCCTTTAAACACTAGTTACCTTCCATGTAAACATGTGGCTATGTCCCAGCTCGCACAGATGAGTGTTTTATGAGCCAAATAGTAGAAGGAAGTGCGCTGGATAAAAAAAAATAAACAATTGTCTCTTCCAGAGCATGAGGGTGGAGCAGGCCGAGTTCTTTCCTTGTGAATGGAATGAGTTTCGATGCATTGTATTGTGTGCTTGACTTGAGGATTGCATTGCCCGGCCGGTTCTCTTCTTATGGAGTAATTAAACTGTGAGTACAGTAGCTGAAACTCAGCTGTGATTAGCTCGGCAGACGCTAAAGATGAAACCCTCAGGAATGCAGAAAGGAATCTCACAGTTACCGGCTGTTTTCTTTGCATTTTTGTCTGCGTGTGTGTTTCTCTTAAGTGCTATTCTTGACAAAGGCAAATCAGAGACAAAGGCAGTCAAACGAAAGATCGCACGGATATGAAAATGCAACCATGCACAAACACAAAATTGGTTGACTAAGCTGTACTTATAAGGATGTTGTATTGGTTACATATAACCTTTGAGCTTTAACACACACCATCGCAAGCCCAATGTTAAAGTGCCTTAATCCAGTTGTAACTTTAAACTAAAAGTGCCTAACCTAAACGAGCCTGCAGCCTTCACCTTAGAACAGACTTCATGGTTCAACTGTTTTGTTAGAGCTGACATTTTTCTTGGGGCAAAAACTGCATGAACTACTTAGTCCTGAACATTTTTGTGAACGTTCTTAAACTAAACTAAACATTTTAATTCATTTTTTTTTACCACTAAAACAACAAAATGTTACGAAGAATTCCATTCACTCGTTTTAAAGTTGAGTAGTTAATGTTTTTTCCCAAAAGTGTTTGACAACTTGGCATGATATGTACTTCATTTTTCTCTAATACATAACTGAAGATATGAAAGGTACACAGTTAAGCAGATTTTGAAAAACTATAATTTCAACACTTTTAGAGCATCTTACCAAGTGGGTTTCAGAGCTTGACGCTCTGCAGGACAGAGTGGTGTGTGTCCCTTTAAACCAACATGTGTGACTGCAGGTTTTATGCGCCTTTATTGCAGCCATTTACTCACTTGTGTTCCCAGAGTTATGGATTCCAAGGAAGCGCAACGATGTAAACACATTTTACCTACGCCAAGCAATCAATATAAAAGCAATGATAAAAACTTTTACCAAAGAAAAAAGTATGACACTAAACACCCCACTCGCTGTTACTTGACCAGTAGATAGAGCCAAATGTGTAAGAGTTTTGATGTGTCCATTTAAATGGATTCTAAACAAGAAAAAATTATTGTTATCAGCCATAAAGTGCTACAAGCTATTTCAGGCAGTCAAATGGACTACGACAAAGAGCTGCTAGAACAGCGAGCTCCTAGACCTCACTAATGCCTTTAGATGGACACATTTAATTTCAAGATGAACACATGAACAACCTTTATCCAATTATGGCTTTTTATCTGTGATCAGGAACAAAGAGGAGATAACAATTGCTCCTCTCACACTGCCTGTTAAACTGATGTAGCAAGAGCTATGCCAGTAGAAATGTGGTCGGGATGATCCATGTACGCAAATCTGCTGCCAACCAGTGGAGGAAATGGTTGTCAGGTCTCAATGATGAATGTCTTCTATAATAACCTTCCGGCTGAACTAATACAATTCCATGCAGTTGTCTGTTTCTGCCACCTACTGGTGTGAACACACTTCTAAAAAGGAGCCTGGCCAAATATCAGCATCCATCAAGTCTCAGTAAGTAAGTGTGTGTGTGTGTGTGTGTGTGTGTTACTGTACTGCACTTGAATCACTTCATTGAATCACTTCATTTGCTCCCTGTGCCATAAATGATGCATTTTACTTCTAAATGCACATCATTAATTAAATTAAATCGTGAAAATGTGTAAAAATAAAGAAATTTAATTACGTAGAGTGAAAAACAAGTTATATCAAAGAAAATACTTTGGAAGGCTCTCGATGCTTGTGGTTAAAGTCTTAGTGTCTTCCTTCATCTGACCAGTTTGGAGAGCCATAAAAAGAAGAACCTGTTTTTCTTCTTGGTTTTCTTTTGGGGCTGTGTTAGTGAAACTGGCTTTGCAACACTCCCTCCAGAGGACATGTCCTCCCTGGCTTGGAATCGCTCCTCCTGCAAACGTAGCTCCAGCTGGGTCAGCTCTCTTCTCAACTCCTTTGCCTCCCTTTTGATGGGGAGGTTGAGGCTATACGGAGTCTCATCCCCTTCTTTGGTATCGGCAGCAAAGCTCACCATGGGCTTCAGATGGTTCAAGATCTCTGTGGCTATGAGGCTGCAGGCCAGCAAGGCAACCTGAGCATCTTCCATCAGGTCCTTGTTTCTCATCCAGGTGGCTCTCGTTGGCCGGCACACTTCCCTGCTCAGTCTGATTTCTTGCTTCGGGTCTTCCACGAGGCGTTGAAGATTTTGGAGGAAGACTCTGTTTTTCTCGTATTTATTTGCCTCCATTTGCAGCAACAGGTGGATGTGCTCCACCATCTCCTTTTCAAAGACCTTGTTCTTCTGGTGGTTTGGTGGTCTGTATAAGTTCCTATCTCTGCCTTTTAAAAGTCGCACCACGACACATCTGACCGTGGATTCTTTTACCGAAGCTCCTCTGACTGTGATCTGACCTGTTTTCACAATATTACAGT
Source organism: Ammodytes marinus (assembly GCF_949987685.1). Taxonomy (NCBI): domain Eukaryota; kingdom Metazoa; phylum Chordata; class Actinopteri; order Uranoscopiformes; family Ammodytidae; genus Ammodytes; species Ammodytes marinus. Next base: position 18,039,209 of record NC_137221.1, read on the forward strand.
CGCCGGCCATGAGTTGGAGAGGACAAGGTTTAAGTATCGGTTTGAGGCTTTCAGCTCCAGATTGAAGGCGGTGGTGTCCACTGTTATCAATGACATAGTTCTGCTGTAGGGAACAGATGCTCCTTGCTGCTGTGTTCTTCTCCTCATAGAAATCAGCAACAAAGTACTTCTTGTCCACCCACACAACATCCCGGTTGGACAGACGGGGCTTGCTGATGCGTCGCTTGTACTCCAGGATCTCCTTGTCTGGTATCCTGGGGAAAGCCTTCTGGAAGACCTTAGTGTGTCTTATCCAGGATCCATACTGCTCAAACATTTTCTCCTTGACGTTCTCTGGGAGAAACTGAGAGAAGAGCCTGCTCTCCTCCTCACTGGCTGTGGGGTTGAGAGTGGTGCACTGATCACCATCAGACTCGGCTTCGGGTTTTGCAAGGAAGGTCTCGACGATATGGCGAGGGATGAAGCTCAGGAGTGCAGGGTCTTTTCTCACCAGCTGCTTTCTCACCTGGATGGATGTGCCAAATCTTTTCATGAGGCCGCTCTGGAGCAACACGGCGGCTTTCCATGTGTTGCAGAGAGGAGAACGAGGAGGGAGGTTTTCATCCACAGAAACAACTGGGACTTTCTTCAGGGTCTCCAAGGTCACTGCACTCATGTGAAGGCAGAGGGTCAGCAGTTGTTGCTGGTCCAGGTGTGATCCAATGAAACTCCTCAGTGGGTTGAGCCTCAGCATCAACTGGACAAGCAGGTCCTCCACCTGGTCCCTGCTGACGGTGACTGTAGCAGGCAGAGGGAGTAGGGAAACATCTTCCTTGAGAAAGGAGTTGTGGACACGCCCATGTGAGGGTCCAGTGCTGGCGTAGTAGGGCTCCGCCTTCTCCACCTTGAATGAAGACTTGGTGTCCATTGTCTCGGCAAAGCAATCTGCACACTATGCAGTCCTTTTCAGAAGTCGGTTATCAATATAGGATAACGATGAAACAATGAATTCGAAAAACTAACAAAAAAGAGACGATCAATACTGTGTGTACTCAAGAGTGGGTTTGTGTGAAATGATTGGGTTTGCAATAGTTGGACCAGAACCTGGAGATTCTATGTTGTGTTGTCACAGTCACATTCTAATTCTCCATCACATTCTGCTCAATGCTGGCATTCTATTCTGGTCAGAATTCCTTGTTTTGGGCCTACTTCTAATAGATAAATAATGTAAATAATTTTATATTAAAGGCGCAATCCATAGCCCTAATGTAAACGGAAGAGCTGCCAGATCACCACAACAATTCCAAACATGAGATTTAAATGCTATCACTTGCTAGGGAACATACAGTGAAAAGCATACAATGATCATTCAAAAATTCAGATTTTTCATGTGCACCTTTCATCATCATTTATTGAAATAATTAAAGAACAAGCTGAGCAATTGGCACATTCTGTTTGACATAATTTTTGTTTATTTTTTATTTAAAAAATAAATTTAAAAAATAACGTTTGGTAATTAATTTAGGAATTATTCATTATATTCCTAAAGACTGCCAATCAACTAGTCTATGTTTACAGGGGTTTAATGTGATTATAAATCAACATCATGGTTGACCATAGTTGAATGCATGCTTGAAAAAGTTATTTTTTTTTATTATTAATATCCTACTGGTCATTTTTGGATACTAGGGTATTGGGTAGGCTATTTATGACTGCTCTATATGTTGTGCTTTGTTGAAAATGTGAATTTACTGCTTTATTTATTAGCCTAATGGTGGACACATAGCCTATTAGAAAAATTGTAATTAGTTGTAGACAAATAAGGTAGGCCTACACACATTACAAAGACACACGTTTAATGGAAGAAAACAATTACAAGCAAGATGCTGTATCTTCATAGGCTATAGCAGGCTACAGAATGGCATTGCTGAACAGGATAAGCAGTAAAGAAAGATGCAATTCAGTCACATAGGCTACATCTAAATTATTGTAAGGGCACAAAAGAGTTTCAAACTCCTTCTACAAACCATAAAACAGTTTAATAGCCTATGTTTATTTAGCAGGCAGTACTTGACCGAATGTAGGCTACTTGAGCCTATCTCAAAAGCCTCCAACATTGATGGAAAGAAACGTCTAAACGTTGGAGTATTGAAAACTTTGGACACAAACTTTCCAAGGAGCCCACCGTCAAGAAGAGGGCGCTACTGAGACTTAGCCTATTTAATATCACAGTGCCTCTTGTAGCCGAAGAAGAAGAAGACGAAGGCAGCAGCGGCACTGTCATGTAATCATAACATAACCAAGGTTATTCCGAAGATACCGGAGAGAAATATGAACATAAATTGACAATAAAACAGAGCGTCATCTCATCTCGGTAAGGAAAGGGGCTTAGTTGCTCGTTGTTTGCCGTAGTATATTGTGTATCCTATACGTCAAATAACAAACCGGCATTGACTTGCTAACAGCTTTAGCTCGTGAGCTACCTGTCAGATGGATGACGTAAGGAGGGGGTCAAGCCAAACTCCCTTTTAAAATAGTCACAATTATACCCTTGGCGTCTTTTAATCAGTATGGAACATTTGAGAATGTGTCTGCCTCGTATTGCTCTCATCCTTGTCAAAAGACTGACACCTCGGCGTGTGGCAGCGGGCATAATGAGTTATAGTGAGGCTTTGAGGAACTTTTTCTGATGTAGATAGTGGCTTTTTACCTGACATGAATGTAAAGGTAAACTAGACTATTCCGTGACCGCATTTTGGTTTGCGAGGCCCACCCAACCTAGAGGGTTGACGTTTTTGTTAAACAGCATTGTTGAGGGTCCACTGCTGTTCAATCTACAGCTCGGGAAGGAACCTAACAAAAAAAATTAGTTGAATGAATGTATGGGCTTCCAATATGATGCTAACGTAAATGACAGTTGTCGTTATTCTTCTGCTTTCAGCCCAGGTGGTCGCCATGAGCGTCCCCGTGTTCCTGTCCTCGGCTGCCCGTAGCTTCATCCTCCTGTCCCCCGCCGCAGGGCTGCTCTGCTGCCGGTTGTCGAACCCCAGCTCCGTCACGAGGTGAGTTTCATCTGGAATGTACCGGCGACTCTGTTTACCGTAGTCCGCTGCTGCTCTAGCTGCTTTCACTCCTCAGGCACTGAAGAAAGCCACAACAAAGACACGCGACACTGACATTTATCCAGGGAATGGCTTGTAAACTGTCCTGACAAATCTACTGTCCTGTCCATATTTCAAAGTGTGTTATCTCAAAGGGTCAATTCACTTAAAAAAAAAATGTTCTCATAAATCTTCAGCACTACATAGACCAAGATAGTTTGAATGTAATGTGTTTCATGCGTTTGTCACCACACTCTCAAACGTATAGCTTTCAATTTCTTTGAGCACCACAAACCAAGTAGCTATTATTTGCCTCTATAACATTGGGTCAATGGCAGACGTTTCGAGGGCTTACAACTCAATATGTAAGAGCATAGGGAAACCAAAACTGTTTGCATGGCTAGATACAACTAGGCGTGAGTTAAAATTTAGGTGAACTGGCCCTTTAAAAATATTGGTGCCTCCAAGCAATGAGGGCAAAGTCCACGTGTTGTGAATATTCCGGTCACACTGGGCTGCTGTGTAGCTCTTCACTCACTGCATAAGAAGAGAATATCTGACAGGGACTAAAACTATCTTCCTGTTTTTATCAGAAGAAATATGTCCTCCAAAAACAAAATGGACCATCTAGAGAGGACAGCGAGCAACTCCAGACAAAATGTAAGTTGAAGTTTGTACATTCATCTTAACTGTATCCACTTACCTGTGCCACTTTTCAACAATGTAATTTGCTGACAGTCCACCTAAGATAATGAACCCCCTCCTAACCTCCTCTGTGTGTGTTTGTGTGCCTAACACAGGCTCTGTATCCAGCTCAAGTGTGTGGCATCATGAATGAGTCAGAGACTGTGAAACGTTTGAGAATAGCAGTCCATCCAAACTTCAGCTTCAAGGCAGGACAGTGGTGAGTCAGCACAGTTGCACATTTTTACCAAGTCATTAAACATTAATTGTTAAGGAGCCCAGTCATATTTTGTTGTGACACATGAGGTGTATGTACAGTTTACGTTACGTCTGAAAGGTATTAATCGCCTGCAATAAAGCTTGATTGGGTGCAGTAAGGACGGACAGTGGTTAAGACCTTTTTCACAATGAAGGGCTTTGGTTAAACCCCATTACCTATCCCTTGACAGACATGATGGTAGGGGAGCTTACAAAAGGGGCCTACCACAGTAAAGTGTAGTAGTCACTCAGTTCTCAGGGAACTGATGTTTATCTGGTTATCAAAAATTCCTCTGTCAAAATTGCATGAATTCAACAATAACATCCTCAAAACTTTCCCCTCTCTGAGCAGTTAGGCTGAAAACAGAATAACCATAGCAACACTTTTCTTCGTGAAATAGAAGAAAAGCTGAACCTCCCAAATTATGTTTAGGTTACTACCTGAGCGTGCTGTTGTGAAACATCTATCTGGAGTCCTTTCATAATGCCTACAATGCTCATAGTAACCACAAGGTGGCGGCATTGTGTTTGGCATTTGTCCTACCATTCGCCCGGTTGTTTTATTTTTTTCTCACAAGACTTTTGCAGAAAAGAGTAGTTTATATTCTACATTACAGTAAACATGTAAGCCAGTGCAAGGTTATTGTTGTTAAGAAGAAGACAATTGCAGAATGCATGACTTAAGCCAAAGGAAATAATAATGAGATAATGTATCATTTAAACAAAATATTGTGTACAAAATATCAACTTAAAAATGTAATGTAGGTTTCCTATGGATGTTTGTAGGTAACTGCTGTATATACTGGATTGCATGTATGCCTTCAGCTTCGACTTGAAGAATTAGGGTTTTGGGAACTGATTAGCTTTCGAGTTAACTTGCAGCAACACTCATTTCATCAGCAAATTCAGTACTTCTTTAGTGATGCAGTGCTTTTTTTCTCAGTCAGTCAGTGTTGCCAGTGTTAATTAGTGTACCCTCCACATGCAGAGTATGTACATGAGCCCATACTGTGGGTGGGCGGCGGTGAGATATACAAGCTGGCAGCCATTGCTCTGCCGTGGCCCGTAATGAATGGAAATACATGGAAATCCTTGAGTTTCAGTGTTTTCTGAGGAGAAAAAGGAACGTTAAGTTGTTCTTTTCCAGGTGGTAGCGGGGGAGGAAGAGTTGGGTGGAACATATGTGTGCGTCTTCATCACAACAGATCCATATTTATGATGCCTCCTGAGGGGTTGTGGAGTCAGTGTCTCTTTCTCTCTAGTGTAACAGTGGGGCATTGTGTTGGTGGTGCATGGTGATGTATAGATACGACCACGTTGTTGGGTGTAAGACTGGAACACCACACTTAAAACTCATAAGCAGAGGCAACTTTCCCATCTGGTTTGGTTTGGTTCTGCCTGGTTTCTTTCTGTTTCACGGGGGGGAGGGGGGGGAGGGGGGGGGGGGGGGGGTCATAGGGCGCCACGCTCCCTTCATTCACACTTTGACCCTCAGTTCAGCACCTTTTTCTTTTAGTCTTGAATTGACTATCGTTTACAAATCTGAAATGTCAGCCATATTTCCAAACATTATAACAACCATTTCGACAAACATTAAGATAATATTAATAATGGATGAAATGGTTTGTTGAGTTTTATATCGACATGCACGTAGTCGTAATGCGTGAAAATGAAATCTGCAATACGAGTAGTTCATATAATACAAAACGATGCCATTAAAACAACACATCCATGCTCAGAATACTGTCGTGTTAGAGTAAAGAACTGCAACAGCATTTCAACTTTAGCCTCCCCAGTGATGTAAACGTTACAACTTCACAGGTTTAGGAGTGGAGTCAGTGTTTTTGGAGAACACTTGTCAAAATCACATTTTTGTCAAAATATGTGAATATCTCCTCATGATCCGCTACCTGTACATGTGTGCTGCAAAAAAAAAATGCAGTGTTAATACACAGCCAAGGCTTTGTAAACGACCATGTTGCTAGCTTCGTTGGACCCCCTTTGTTAACTTACCAGTTTACAGAGCCTAGGCTATGTATTAAAACCAACATCGTTCTTTTTAGCGCACACACTGTATGGACAGGTAGGATCGTGAGGAGATATTCACTGATTTTGACCAAAAGAAGCGATTTTGACAACAAGCATTCTCTAGAAACGCTGACTCCACCTTAAAGTCCAGATATGGATAATCAAGGCTAGAAAATCTACTTGAACAATATATCAGTTGATTTAATCATACGGTTATTGTGTGGCCAGGGTGGACTTCTTCATCCCCGGCGTGGAGAAGGTTGGAGGTTTCTCCATGTGCTCCAGCCCAGGTCTGCTGCAGAGGGAGGGAGTCATCGAGTTGGCCGTCAAATACACCAAACACCCACCGGCACACTGGATACACACCGCGGTGAGTGAGTGAGTGAGTGAGTGAGTGAGTGAGTGAGTGAGTGAGTGAGTGAGTGAGTGAGTGAGTGAGTGAGTGAGTGAGTGAGTGAGTGCTCATTTTTCCAGGTAAACTACCAAAGGTCACTTGGATTGATTTCTGCCAAGGAATATTGTATAAAATAAGATTTAGTCTTCCACGTGATTTTGGCAGTTCCTTGTCATTGTATGCGTAGGACAGAGACACAGTATGAAGGTGAGAGCTCAAGAAAATAAGATGCAAATTGATCATCAACTTTTAAAATTAGACTCAAGGTCCCTTTAAATGACGATACAAAAAATAGACAACACACATATACATTAGAAATAGAAACATTCCCACCACTTATAAAAGGCACTTATACCAATGTCTCCAAAGGTATGACTGGTAGCGTACTGCACTATAACTTGGCTTTGAAGGCAGCATTATAATGACATTCTTTGAGTCATTCAAGCGAACCGATAAATCTGTACATAAGGTTCCTCAAAAAAGCTTGTAAGGTGTTAACTCGTGCATTCACAAATAGCTCACTTGCACTGCTCCACCAAGAGAGAACAAGTGTAGAGAAAGGATAAAGATGTCAAGAAAAACGACTGAGGTGTTACAGAGTTAGAAAAGACTGACAGTTGGTGCCGTCACTTGGGGTTCTAAAAAGAGAAGCGTGAAAAGAAAAATGGCAAGTCGGATACTATTTAAAAAAAAAATTTTATGCAGAGAAAACTTATCTGTACTTAAAAGTTCAATGAAAAAGTTGAAGTCAAATGTAATTTTAGACACTCAAATAATTCCTGTCCTTTACATCATTTTTGATACACGTATGACGCCTGGCCGGATGCTTTTCAATCAGTTAAATTGTTGTCAAGAGTTATTTTAAGTTAATAAAGGTTTTGTAGATAGATTCCTGAATACAAGTATAATAATATAGAAGGACAATTTTGATTGAAGTTTGTCAGGACAAAATGTAGTTATTTGACTGCAGTGCGTGCCAGTAGTTGTAGAAATATGAATAATGTTCCCCTCTTGCTTACCCTTCTTTTTCATTTCTGTACCGTGTGTGTTTGTTTGCAGCTTTTGTGTTTGTTGATGGGCCTTAATAAATAGCTTTGAGCGACTACGCCTCTGTGTGTGTGAATATGTCTCAGAGAGCCTTGTGATGTGTCTGTGTTCCGAGACTTACAGCTCCAACAGATTGTTTGATGATTCTTTAGTGTTTGATACTGCGCTCTGACTCCTCTCTCTGCCAGCGGGAATAGTTAAGGGACCGCGGTAGCAGATTAAGAGTGCGAGCTCACATGTGTACAAAAGCACAGGGAGGCATATTTACTGCTCCTTTTGACTTTCTCTTCACAACTTTGAATACATTTGAAATTTCTTTCCCCCATTTCTTAGCATAGGTTTGTTTGTGTGAATGCATGCTGATCTAAATGTGACTTTGATGAACCAGCTGCATTCCTTTTCTCGGAATCAATCTCACATCTCCAAATGTGTATTTCAATCCCAAGTGTTGTAGAGTTACCTAGCTCAACACGGTCTGTTGCTATCTTTATTTTGATAGTTCTCTCTCTCTCTCTCTTTCCTCCCCCTCTCTTCAGTGTACAGTGGGCTCCCAGGTTGCCATGCGTGTGGGCGGGGACTTTTTCTTTGACCCGTCTCCCTCCGACCCCTCTGTGGACCTGCTACTGGTGGCTGGCGGCGTAGGGATCAACCCCTTGTACTCTATTCTGATGCACACCTCGGACCTGCAGCATATCAAGCAGGCCTCAGGGGGGCGCGACTACAACATAGGCTCCGCCCACCTCTGCTACAGCGCCAAGAACGACCAGGAACTGCTCTTCAAGGTGAGAAACCTGGATTGTTTTTTTGAGGAATTTGTGTGAGGAATATTTTTCCAACTTTGAATATCTAGGTTAGAAATGGTGTCTTCTTAGTGTATGTCTGCAATATATAGCGGCAGGTGTGTTGCAGTACATAAGGAGAAAAAACCTTACAAATCCATTCACGCCCTACCCTCTGTGTTCCCAGAGCTCCATCATCCAGGCGTGTAGGGAGTTCCCCGACAAGATCTCCTGTGACTTCCACGTCACGCAACAGAGCACAGATGTCGACCCGCACCTCCAGCCATTCCTCAAACGTAAGTAAAGCCCACGCACACACACACACGCACACACGCACACACGCACACACACACACACACACACACACACACACACACACACCACAGTCATTCTGCTTTGTTTAACAGGGATGATGTAGTGTGTGTCACATTCTACCACGGTCTGTCTGTGTTGATTCATCTCTGTCATCATGTAGAACAGTCACTATCAAAGCTCCTCGTGGGAGACTCAGCAGCCAAAGATGCCACAGCACGGAGTCTTGATTAATTGATTGACTTTCCCTTGTGTGTTTTTTCCAGGTGGGAGAATCACAGAGGAGGAGTTGCGGGCTCATGTGGACCCACAGAGGACTATGTGTTTACTGTGCGGGCCCCCGCCCATGCTCGAAGCTATTTCCAAAACCCTCACGGACCTTGGCCTCCCCAAGGACAGAATCCTCTTTGAGAAGTGGTGGTAGAACCTCTCCCGGTTCACACAAACCCACGGGGTTGTGCACCTTTTCACAGTCTCCGTGGGGGGGTAGGACGAATGGGGGCTGGGAGTGGAAAGAAACTGAAATATTCCATTGATATCGACATTATTATGAGTGCTCAAATGCTTGAGGTAATTCACCCCTCGACCCCTGCTGCTGCAACCGTTGCCTGATATGTGATGGGCCGCTGGGACCACCCACTCTACAGCTAGCAGCTGACTCACAAAGACAATAGAGATGAGGTTTTTTTTCTTATAATCTCAAAAGGAAGACTGAAAGCACTTACTGCAACGACCTTGCTGAATATTGCAGAAAATCTGCAACTCTGGTGTTCCGTTTTTATGTGTGATAATCACATTGTAACACAGATGTTACACATCTTCATTTCATATCTCATTTTCATTATTAATTTATGATCAATAGGTGATGTTTACTAATTTCCCTATGCAAGCATGGCTTCAAAAATTATTTAAAATGTTTGCAAAGCAGATCAATACCACTCTTGTACATGTATGCTAAATATGACGCTACAGCCAGTAACTGCTGAGCTTAGCATAGCATAAAGACTGGTAACAACAAGGGGAAACAGCTAGCCTTGCTCTGTCCAAAGGTTACAATAGGTAAATGCCTATTTCCAGAAAGTCTTTTCACCCAAACAAGAAACAGTAAACCATGGTAAAACTGCAACTTCCAATGTTTTTTTGCTGCCGGCTTTAGCGTGATATTAGTAGGACTGATGTGACTGTGGTATCAATCTCATCTAACACTCTGCAAGTGTTTAGAGAGCGAACCATTTTCAACAAAATACCTCTAATTTGAATAGAAAAAAATGTGTTCTTAGTGTTTTACTACATCTGTGTACATATACTTAGTGGACTAACTCAGAGCTATTTATTTGCAGAAATGAAGATTTTAGAGGTTTTTTTTGGCTGAGGTGTGACTAAGTTACCTCAGAGCGGTATCATAGTCATTACATTTTACTTGCATGCAAATTTTACACCAAGTGTATTTTTACAGTCAAAAACCTAACAATTTCCCACATATTGGCCAGTGTCCCTGCTGGTTTTACTCACTGTTACATGCATACACACAGTGCTTATCTGGCACACACACAGTGCTCCCGTGGTGGCACAAGTATCCCATGGTGCACTTTAATAGAACCTCCGGGTGGTCTGTGATTGGGTTAGATCACTGAACATCCCTCGGAGACGGTTGCCAGCTCCTTGTTGTTGTCTCTCTCGAGGGGGGGGGGGGAAACTCATTTTAGAGTTATTTCTACACTTCCTCATTTATGAGAAACTGTTTATGCTGGTATAGTGAAATTTAAAGAAAATAAAAGAAATTGAATCCATCTGTTTTCAAACACTTTATTGACTCCGCTTTTATATAAAGACTCACGCTACACAGACAACACATGGCGGTCCAGGAAATAAGTAATAAATATATTGGTATTTTACACATTTTAAGCTAATACAGATAAAAGGTATCTATCATGAGCTTAAATTGGCCAATGCAGATGTGTCTGTCAGACCCTCTTAACACAATGTATTAAATAATTGGTGTCTTCTTCAGCCCCCTCTTGTTTCTGTCCTAAATGAAATACTTATGGGCCTATAAAAATACAGTGGAATCAGTACTCCATTTTGAACAGTCATAGTACAAGAAAGTAGTAAAGTACAACAATGGGCAAAAAAATTATACTTTAGGCTTGGTCTGGAGACCTGCCCTAGATTGTACTTTATAGCCTCATACAGTTTCACTACATTTCTGACAAAGGATACATCAAATAGCAACACGGACCCCTTTGTGGAGAACTGCACAACACTTTCCCATTCAAGGGAGCTAAAAACCTCAAGACCCCAAGAGGCTTACAACCCTAAACATAGCACACAGTACATGAGCACTAGTAGTAACTGTATGTCTGACTACATCTGGGTTTGTCTGCAGAGAAACTAAAAAAATCCAGGTCAACAAGACGTCATTTCAAAAAGGCATTTTTTTCCAGGAACTAAACAGGTCTCTGCTTTGCCTGTCCTGTGCCCAATGTGTCAACAGACGCCAGAAAAAAGCTGCTGTTTGATGCGCTCTTCCGTCTTCAAGTCCTCCTTGACCCCTCCGTCCTTCCTCTGACACACATCTGTCCATCTCACAGACTCCTCATGGCACACCGACACTGGGATCTCGTCAACGTTGGTTTCCTCTTCCGCCCCTTCGTCTTCCACAGAAGCCCTGTTCCCCGACAGCAACCACAAGGCCTTTTGATGGGGTGCATCCTCCTCACAATCCTCTCCACCTGCGCTCATTCTCTCCTCTTCCTCTCCCTCGTTCCCTCTCAACCTGTCCATCTCCGTCTCTGTCCCGGGGGGCATGTCCTGCCTCTCCTCTCGCGTCTCCGCCGTAGACTTTTTCTTTGCTTTGCCGCGACCCATGAGGTTCAGCATCTAAAAAAGCAAATAGATGGTGTGTTTGAGACCGTTTTCTTTTCTTTTTTCTTTCCATCTCTCCAGACACCTGACAAATCACAACAAAGCCTCCTTCATTGATACTCCTCTTCTGCCGTACAGTTTGAGGTCGAACATTTGCCTATTATTAGACTTTTTTATATTTGCTCTACATGCCATGTTTAGTAACATGACTTTTTTCTGTCTTTTTAATGGCAGCTTCAGCGACATGAAGTCAACGTCGTATCCTAAAGGCACAACAGAGACAAGTGACAGATTTGTGGTGAGGATGGAGGACTAACAAGGGAACGAACCTTGAAGTCTTTTCTCTTGCGCTGCAAAATGGGTCTCTGAAGGAAGAGGATTTGCTTGGTCGACAAACTCCCGTCGCTGTAGAAAAGAAAAGGAAAAAGCAGCACTTTTAATACTGTTACCTCTCAAGTCTTAATGTGAGGCACTGGCGCATCAACTCTGCCTCTGTGATAACATCTAGTTTCTGTTCACCGCGGTTTGCAAAGTGACGGGTTACAAGACAACAGCGCCAAGGAGACTGTGTTTTTCGTTCGAAGCTCTGACAATTTTCAAAAGTGGTTTCATGTTGCGATGACGATGAGCATATGATCACGGTTTGTCAAATCTCAAACCATCTTTCATGTGTATCTAAGATGCACTGCAAGCCCTGATACCAAAATGAACGAGACAGGCAATGTAATAAGTCCCCACTTATTATAGTGGATGGAATGTAAAGAAAAAGCAGATGATGGGTTTTGTAGAGATGTGAGCTGTTGTTAACAGTAGTGGACAAGTATTCTGATCATTTACCTGAGTTAAAGTACTATTGCCAAACTATAAAAATACTCTGGTAGAAGTATGAACATGTAAAAGTAGTAAATACTGTATAATCAGGAACATGTAGGCTACTTAAATTATTAAAGTAAAAGGAAGCCGAGAATGGTAAATGGACTTGTATAGCGCTATATCTCCGTTTATCACAGACCCAAAGCGCTTTACATTGTTTTTTTGTACACATTCACCCAGTCACACACACATTCATACACCGATAGCAGCAGCTACCACGCAGGGTAGACTTAGCACTAGGGTGCTAAGCTAACTAAGCTGTCTATCGGGAGCAATTCGGGGTTCAGTGTCTTGCCCAGGGACACTTCGACATGTGGCGGGGAGACGGGGGATCGAACCTCCGACCCTGCACACCAGAGGCGAACTCCCTACCCACTTCGCCACTGCCGAGAAGTTGACTTTATATTATATAATAACATTCAAATGAATGTTAAAGCCAAATTATTGTTTTTCTATTCATAAATTGATTGTTTGTATGGTAAAAATTCAATAATTAAAAGGAAAAGCAACAAATCCTCAAATTGTAGAAGGTTGAATCATGAAATCGTGTGCACATTTGGATAACAAATGACTTAAACAGATGTCAAGAAAGTTAAAAGACAAATCATTGTCTGTCAAATGAACAATCAATAAACTGACTAATGTTTAAGCTTTATTTTATGAGCTTTTCATATGTTATATTTGTAAAGTAACTAGAAACTAAATGTATCAAATCATTATAATGGAGTTAAAAAGCAATCATAAAAACACAATACGGAAGTTAAGAACCTCAAATTTGTATTTAAGTACGGTACGTGAGTAAATGTACTCAGTTACTTTCCACCACTGGTTGTGACAGTAGTATTTGTGGTGCATGTCTGTACCTGTTGGTCTTCACAATGGGTGTGGGTAGCACACACATCAGCCTCCATCCATACGGAGCCAGGGACTGGAGCAAGGGGATGTAGTCCGTCTTCACCACAACACCCTGGGCAGGAAAAGAGCAAGATCATCACTCACACTTACAGTGCAAAACATGCACGCCACAGTATGCTTGCAGGTAGGCAAATTAAACCTCATCCACATACTTTCTCTCATCTCTACTCTTATGTAATGTTTGACAGAAAACAGCTTAAGCCCTTTCAGTCAGAAGGGATTTCTCAGAGTGCAGCACATCTTCTCAGAAGTATTAAAAAAAACTCAAAAAAGACCCACATCCACCACGGTCCACTGCTCCACCACGATGGCATCGTACGAGGGGTTTGTGCTCTCCACCTCCTCCTCCTCCGCTGAGCTCTGGAAGATGAACACACTATCCACGGATGACACGCCATTGTCTGGAGGAACGGGCAAAGGATTAGAGAGAGACGGACTCAGATAAACAAGAGGAGGATGTGTGTGTGATTCAGACAGCAGTTACAAGCTCATCTCCACTCTCCAATCTCTCCGTATTGATCCCCCCCTCTTTCCCTCTGGCTTAAGCCTACTTATTCCACGGGTGACTGAACAGTGACTTATGGTGTAAGCCCTGGACTTAAGACACATAACTCCGAGCACATCATCCATAACCCAGCAGGGGAGCGTGTGGATTCATCTTGGTTTGAGCAGCGTTTTTCCTCAAGTCAAGAACTAGTGGAAACTCAACCAAAGAAAATAGTTCAAACTTGCACTAAAGTCAGGAAGTGACGTGAAACTTCATTCTTTTAGGCACCTGTTATTATTAAGATTTGTGTCTATTTGACTTACTACATACTAACTTACTTACTTACTAGGTCTATTAGGCCTCCAAAAAATTTCCTCATTCATACGAGTAAAAATTATTTATTTTACTTTACCTTGTCTGTCTTGAATCTGTATATTTCTCCTCTACAACCATCTTTAATAGTCATTATCTCAACATAATTTTTTTTTCAATACTCCCAACCAGAACCAAAAAACTTCAACTTCTAGAGCAAAAACTTTCCATAATCATTCTAAGCACTATTCTGAAGGTTATAATGTTGTTAACTGTCTTATTTATGGAACATTTTATTCTTAAATGACAAACATGCCTTTTTAAGACCCGTACACAGTATTTATTGATCTATAAAATCTATTCTGGGAAAACTTTGGACACTAATATGTTGTAAAAATGAAATAAAGATTTTAGCTTTATCCCAAATCGAGATTTATGGTTTCTAAAGAGATGCATAATTAGTTAGATATTGCCACATTTGCATATTTATTAAAAATGAAAATGTTTTAAAGTAAGTAATGAACTGGTACAGTTTCATGATGATATCTAGCAGTGTCTCACCTTAAAGCTGCAGAAATAATTGTTTTTGTATTAACATTAGATCAAATGATTATATTTCATTTGAAAGAGGTCACTCAGAATGATGCTCCTTTGAACAATTATAAGATTATGATCGCCTAACTTTCAAATTCGGTAAAAGCGCCCGAAATAGTTCATTGCTGTGGAACATACCGTTACCATCTCTAAGGTGAAAAAACCCGTCGACGAGGAGTGCGCCGCTGGTGAAATGCTGAGTCATGTGGTCGAGCCAATGAGCGTCCACTTCTGTGACTAGCCCCGCCTCCTTTTGTACTCGCAGTGGCACCCTGAGTGAGTAGAACCTCAGAGAAGTGTTCAGCTCCTCCGTGTGGTTATACAAGGCAAAGAGCTGCATCCCTACATGTACACAAACAAAGAAAAACAAAAAATTGGACACAAATTGCATGATTATGATGTTTTGTCCAGTAAACCCCACTACAAACAGAAAAACGGCTTACGTACTAGCCTGCGCTGGTGAAGACGCATTCTTATCTTTCTCCGAACCCTTGAGCCGGATATGGTTGTTGTTGTTGTGCGTGGTCGTCACTGTGCTTTGCCCGTGTGGCCAGGTAGAGATGGACTTTCTGGTAGGGTTTTTTTGTTCCAGTTCCGGAGAACTGAGCCAGCAGCTTTCGGAGCTTGAACTTGCTCTTTCTCTGTGGTTGAAAAGGTTGAAGTGTGTCTCTGTGCTTTCCTTTAGGTCTGGTAGATCTAGGCCCCTCTGTTGCTGTCCGATTATACCTGGAGGGCTGGGACACAGCTGGCTCCCTTGGGCGTTTGCTGGGTTTTCATTTGGACACTTATGATCTGTGTCTACACTTGGTTGGTTTATTGAATCCAGTGACTCTTGTGAGACCCGTAAGGTCCCGGTTTGCTCACTAGACTCTTCTTGTTCGAGCTCTAAACTCTGGCTGGGTTTCATTGGACTGAGGTCTGAAGGCTTGTGGTCCTGTGCGTTGTGTTCTACTGCGCCTTCATGATCCAATTCTTGAGATCCAAAATAGTGGTGGTCTGTTCCTTTGTCATTGTGCCGTGGTTCTGTCGGCTCTGTTGGGCTGGTGTTGGCACTGAATGGGTGTCTGTGTATTGGTGAAGGGCTTGAATGTAAGGAGGACAGCTCCTCTGGTTCCCAGTGTCCCAAGAAGCAGGGTCCTCCTCCCGGCTGCTGGAGAAAGCCCACGAACATCACCCCTTGCTCTGCCACATCCTGGATCTGTGGGGGGGTAACACACACACACACACACACACACACACACACACACACACACACACACACACACACACACACACACACACACACACACACACACACACACACACACACACACACACACACACACACACACACACACACACACACACACACACACACACACACACACACACACACACACACACACACACACACACACACACACACACACACACATTTTTACGGCTCTACTTGTGAGGACCATCATTGACTAATGCATTCCATACAGTAGCTCACCTAACAATCAAAACAAAATGCCTATCCACAACCGTTACACTAACCCCAACATATACCTAATTCATACCTGAAACTTGAAACCTAGTCTTAACCCTCAAACAGCCCTTTAAAGGTCTATCCTAAAGTGAGAACCAGCTAAAATGTCCTCACTCTTAAGGTCTAAAACAAAAATTTGTTCTCACAAAAACAGTTGTACAAGTTCACACACACACGCACACTGTCAAAATCCATACTCATCAATATAGTCTATTAGTATTTATTTGAGTGACACGTGAACATAAAGGACGTCAATCGCAGCACCACAAATACATTTGCAGGATCCCTTCTTCTCTGAATCAGGCAAACAAAGGCTCATTTACACACAAACAAAGGCTGACATACGCCGAGTAGATATTCTGCAAAATAACAACCTACCTAATCATCTGCAAAGATCAAATATTCAAATGACAAAAGGACCTCATTATCTCAACGCTTCCGTGTGTGTATGAGTGTGACAGTGTGTGTGTGCCTATGTGTATATGTGTGTGTGCAGAGGCCTGGTGGTTAATTGTCAGTTGATATTTGGGCTGACAGACTTAGACAGGCTCAACGGGAGGGGAAATCAGATTGCAAACTATCCACCAAACAATAATGAGACACATCTTTCCCTATTACCCTCTTCTGTTGACACACACACACACACACACACACACACACACACACACACACACACACACACACACACACACACACACACACACACACACACACACACACACACACACACACACTTCACATATACGAACAGCCTCTCCATTACCATCCAACACACTCGCACACGGTTTTATCTGATTAGTAAGTCCACAGGGACAGATTGAGAGTGGGTGGGCTTGTGAGTGCTGAAAAAATTTGAAGTATAGAATTTAAAAACTGAACACACGCGCACACACACACACACACACACACACACCAGCCTGTCACTGTGTCTGCCCGGCACTGCGCCGGGGTTCTTATCTCAGTCTCTCTCTGGCAGTTTTGCGATCCGATTGGTTATTCATGTCACGCCGCCAGACAGACTATCACAGTATACAGTATAGTGATGTGCATTTCCATCCAATCAGGTTTCCCTTTGTGCTCCACGGGTGTTCAGATGCAAATCTATTCAACAGAGCACATTTTCATTTCCCATTGTAAGAATGCTGGCAAATTCATGAGCAGAGGGCGGAAAAAAGTTATACAGCTGGTAAATGCCAGTTGCTGGCACAGTATCCTAGGGTTAAGTCTCATTATAGTTTAACATAAATGCTGTAACCTATTCATTACATAGCTCATCCTTCTGTTTCCTAGTTACAGTATGGTGAGTGCGGTCACAGAGAACTATAGTGGGAATCCAGTATTGTTAAAAATCCTTCCAATCAGGTAGATAGATATGCAATATTTGAAATGGAAAACCTCTAGTCAAATTTGCTCCGTTTGAATTGCATGTCAGGCCAAGAGGCAGGTTTACCCAATGGCAAAGACAGTTGAAGCCTATTTGAGCCCCGTAAAGATTCTTTCACTGTCACAGCAGGCCTGCACCGACACGAAAGGCGCACACACACAGAGAAGAAAAGAGGGCTTAATTCAACATGGCGCTACACCGATTTGGCATTGATCTCCTATAGCAATCTCCAACACACTACATTTAAAAAAGAAAAAGAAGCATCAAAAGCAATGCAGCAGAACCAGTGCCATCCTTTTTTTTATAAATCCACGCATTCTTCTTCCATATTTTAGAACCTGCCATCTACATCGCACAAAATACAGTACATCTCTACCACCAAAACAATGATATGCTTACCTCTTTCTAACCCCTCACCAAAATATCTATTTAATTTCAATCTCCCTCAGCCCTCACAGTTGCTGACTCAAGTGACATGTAAAGGGAATTTATCAGATTTCACACACCTACCCGCTAGCCACAGAATGCTTCATACAACTTTATTTTCACATATGTAGTAGTACTCCAGTCGCCAATACTAAAATAAAAACTGTTGAGTCCGTATACTAAGAAAGAATTCACATACGAAAATGGTCTTTGCCATTAGGACCTTACCTATCAGCCATTATATGAAATGGACCATTCAACAACGGTGCGATATGCTGTAGTGTACACGTGACCATAAAGAATAAGGACACTAGTGCTCCCTGGTAGCAGTTTTGGAAAATTGGATTTGAAAAATCTTGTACGGGTCCATTTTCTTATGTCATTTTAAACCTATATGAATATACCTGTGCAAAACCAATGCGGAAATTGGGAGTAAGGGAATACTGGTATCATATCTGCACCTGCATATAGATATATATAGTATAGATATAGTTTGATCGGTACATCCACCCTCACACTGGATTGAACAAGTAGAAGATTTCAAATGCTTTTTTCTCGTTTCTGCTTTTATTCTTCAGTTAGATTTGCGGTTGCATGTTTCCAGGATAACACCTTTCCTGGAGAGAATTCTATTTCATGAAGCCCTGTACCTAGCATAGGTGCCTCATCAATACATTTGAGGGATCCTTAAACCTTGGAACTTGCAGTCAGAAAAATGGGAACATTGATTGCAAAGAAAATACAAGAGCAATCTTTTTTTTCTCTTAATCTCACGCTTGGGGCATCTCTTTCTAAAGACAATTTCATGAAGAGTGAATCCTAATGGACCAAACACATGATTGTCCTCACCCTCTTGACGTAGCTCTGGATCACTTCTGGGTCTGCGGCCTGGTGACCTGCCACGCACACGTCCGTCTCCAGACGATGTCTTCCCCACCTCAGTTGGCTTTTCTCTGAACTGTCGGGGCGATGAAGAAATGAAAGAATTTAAACAAACATTCAGCAGCAAGCAATCAATCACATGTCATTTAGTTCAGTTCAATTCTGCTCCTATGAGCCAGAAAATGTAAAAATGTTAGAACAATTCCCAGGACTGTTTGCTCTCGGTTCTCTCTTCCTGCCCCATTACCAGAGCACTTCCATCACCCCTGGTGTCATTACAGCCCAAACGAGCCGTGACTCTATAGATTGTGGCAGACGGGCGCTCATGTTCACCAGCACTCATTGACACAGAAATGATCACAGCAGAAAACATAATATCAATTCTGGTGGTGGATGAATTTTCCATTTAGGTGGAGCGCACATTCACCGCCATCACAATAGACTTGTTGTACGGGGAAAATAAAGGGGACCGAATTTTCCTTTGGGCTCCGACTGCGAGACACCATCATAAAAGGAGTATTCAGATACGCCTCTTCAGATGTGGATTGAGGTCAGAGAGAAGGCCGCGGTAATAGCTTGTGCTCTGAGGCGTGAGTGACAT
>NC_137221.1:18063639-18161998 GCF_949987685.1 Ammodytes marinus
GCACACATTCTGATAGCAAAGATGTACCACATGAGGAAGAGGGAATGTATATATATTTTTTGTCAACAAAGGGAGTGTCTATCATCACGTGCAGGCGTGGATCACATGCACACACGAGTGGATACACACTAAAACAAGTTTGTAAGGCTATACTTGTGAGGACGCTCATTGACATAATGTATACCCTAAAAGCCTCTTACCCTAAGGTCCATTCAAGTAGTGAGGAGGACCAGGCAAGATGTCCTCACTTTCCAAAAATGTCCTCACTCCTAAAGTCTAAAACTTTGGTCCTCACAAAAATAGATGATCAAGTGTATACACACACACAAACGAACTAGCATCTACCTCAAACCCAAATAAAATCCTCCACAGGTATACGGTAGCACAGCAAAAAGCCACACGCACACACGCACGCACGCACGCACGCACACACACGCACACGCGCACACGCACACGCACCTTCTGAACATTAGACACATGTTGTTAGTTTTAATGAGTGGAGTGGGTGTCTGTCTCTGCGGGGCGGCAGAAAGTCATCAGCAGAGTTCTGCTCCTGACTGTCTGCTCCAGAGACCAGAGTTAGTCACACAGCATCGCACCTTAACTTTCTTCCTCACACATCCTCGGATGCTCTCACACACGCTCCGTCTCTTTCACACCTCTGACTCTCTCGCCTCATCCTCACCCTGCACTCCAGACACTGTGACAAACGCTCTCAGCATCTCTGGTTTTCATTTCTACAGTATTTCTATATACCGTGTATGCTCTGTTCATTCTGTCGCCCTCTGTTCTCAACAAAACCTCCTTGACTCTATTCTGCCTCCATTTACTTTCTCTCCACTTCTCCACCTCTTCTCTCGTTCTTTCTTCTCCACTCATTATCCGTGCACAGCTTTCTACTCTGAGCTCATGCTGACATGTCAAGGTGTAGCCTGCCGATGTCACCGCGGCTTTAATGAAGATCATGGCACTTTTTGTAGAGGTGGGTTATGTGTCAAGGTACAGCAGATTGCTGATTAGCGCGTATAGAAGAAGTAGAAGTTCAGTAAAATAAGAAACTGGCTTCAGGTCCTATGGAATGAGGGTTTAAAGCCTCTGGAAACCTGGTAATAAATAGTAAAAAATCAATATGATATCAAAGTTAGGTGTCTCGATAAGCTTTTTAAAAAGTCTGATTGAAAGTGAATGTTCCTAAATATTATTAAAAAAAACAGCTTTTGTAGTGGACCGTTTGACAGGACTGTGTGGGCGTGGCCGTTTTAAATGGTTTCCATGGCAACAGTGATTGTTTTTATAGAACGTTCGAGCCGACAACTGCCCTGATTGGTTAAAAATACTTTATGTGTCATAAGAAACAGAGCATGCATACACCCGCTTAATCTATATCAAATTTGAGTGTTTATCCAACTTAAACGACAATATCTTTAATTTGTAATGATAAATATGCCTAACTATTTTCAGATACATACTATCATGCAACTAACTCACCAAATGATATAGTAAGAAGGATTTTGTGGATTTGTTCTCACAGCGGCTTAAAGGCGTAGAATGAGATAGGGCTGAAGATCTAATAACACTGTTCCATGTGTGAAGCGCAGGCCGAATGCCTGAAACATGAAACATATTTCTCTCCTCATCCTCCCCGGATTAACAGCATGGTCGCCGGGACCCAGTGTGAGCCCAGTTGGACTTGGTTACATGGAAAAATATGTAGAAGCTAAAAGCACTGCCTTAGTAATAGCGAAGCTCATAAACAAATGGACTATAGCCTATATGAACGGCCTGCATTGTTTAAAGGTAAGTTGTCACTTTCTCGTCTGGTCCAAGGTCAGGCTAAAGACCACACTGTACAGGTGCATCTAAAAGCAAAAAATGTAATATCAGTAGTTAATTTTTTTCTGTACTTTAATTCAAAAAGTGAAACTATCATATAGTCATCCTAGATTCATTACACATAAAGTGAAATTAATCTAGAATAAACAGATTTCAGAAGGTTGACATTTCTGTATTATAAATCCTTTTTTTTTTTGATAGATTTTATGTTATATTCTAATATTTTGTGATACTGGATTTTTTATATTCAATGAGCTGTAAACCGTAATGATCGAAATTAAAGCAAAAGAAAGGCCTGACATATATTTTCACTTTGTGTAATGAATCTAGAATATATGAAAGTTTAGCTTTTTGAATGGACTTTTCAATCATATCCTAATCTTTCTTAAATGAACCTGTGCACGTCATTATGAACATTAAGCTCCTATAGCCCTGAGAACGTAGCTTAGATTAATAAATAGCCAGCCAGTCTTGCATATCTCAGAGGGGCACCGGCACAAGATATTTGTTTTTCATCGCTGTGTGGGAGTCGTCATGTCACGCTGGCAGGAAAATAATATTATTAATGGAGGCCAAATTGAATTAGAGTGTGGATTTGACCGTGGGTTTCCTCAATGTCATGGGCTGACATAGAGATCTGTCTGCCTCCTACATACATTCATACATACAGGCACACACACACACACACACACACACACACACACACACACACACACACACACACACACACACACACACACACACACACACACACACACACACACACACACACACACACACACACACACACACACACACACACACACACACACACACACACACACACACACACACACACACACACACACACACACAAACACAAATAAATCCCTTTGCTGGGAATGAGGTCTCTCAATCTACCCAAACAATCAGATAATCCTCCAGGAATCCTTCACTTCTATTGGTCTCTCTATCACAAATGGAAAGAGAAAGAGAGAGAGAGAGAGAGAGAGAGATCCAGGCATACACCCACTCACAAAATCAATTCACAGTAGCTGTTTTTTCTCCTAAAATAGAGTATACTCATCTTAAGCAGCTCAGGTGGCGTCGCTGTGATCTTATATTTTCCATATAAATGACCTGCCTGACTGCTGAAAGATAACACTAACTCTGTTGACTTAGTGCTATAAAGTGTTTGTGTGAGCTTGAATGGGCCGCCATCGCTGCTAGTATGGACACATACTTGTATGTGTGGTGTGTGTGTGTGTGTGTGTGTGTGTGTGTGTGGGTCTTTCTGTATCTACAGTATATGTGTGCTGCTGCTACCCATACCATTAGACAATTTATCTACCGCCTTTAGCAACAAGAAAGCGAGCAATCTTCATATCTTGTCTGTTTTGGTCCACCACAACCACCATCACCATTTTGTGTTGCCAGATCTTTCTGAGGCCAACACTGCTGCCTTACTCATTTGCCAAACACAACAGGGCTGGCGGAAAATGAAGCCGATTGGTTAACCAGAACATTGCCACTTGGCCGCGACCATGTGCCTGCTGGTCTGTTACTGTTGCATTGGAAACTTCACTGAGCTACTCGCCCCCTCTGCCAGCTTGTCAGGTGAAAAGCAGGCACATTAAAGCCATAAGGCAAAAGATGGTGTGTTTCTTTTAAATTGTATATCTTCTTCAACTACTATCCATTTCTCCTACTCGCCTCTTTTCCCTCGCTCCGTCCCTCCCTTCCATCTCCTCACAATCCACACACACAATGGCAGAATTAGTATTTTTAGAAACCAGACTTCTCTGGAGGATTCTCATCAAACGTTCTCAAGATGCCGTGAGCATGTACAGCACATGCACACACTCAAACAAACACACACCCACGCACGTTATTAGAAGCACTATTTTTCATATTCGCAAATGGAACAACACACACAGACACACTGAGTTTACCAAGACATCGTGAAAACACACACCAGCTTTGGTGCCACTGTGTGAGGGAGAGACATGGGGGAAGTGGCAGCGCAGGGCTGTAGCGTGCACAATAGCACGATATAGCTGAATCTGAGAATTTGAGGGTTCTTTCAACTCCTTGCAACAGGAGAAGCACAATGGCAACTTTAGCTCATAAGCCACTTTTCGCCCTCAAGATACTTACTTAATGTGGGGAAAAAAAAGTTGCACAGAATTGCTGACTTTAACATTTCAGTTAGTCACTTCATAGCTCTGGCTATTTTGTGAGTGGAACAGCCAAACGCTGTAGGTAAAGTTCAGGAGGACACAGAAGGGCAGGGTTCAACAGAAAAAAATAATCAACTGTACTAGAAAATGGAAAATGTGCTCAGTAAAAACAATTCCTTTGAATTCCTCTGGATTATAACCAAATGTGTAGACACATTCCTTGGAGCCTGCGGATACTGCATTATTTGTGAGGGCAGCTTTGGTTTCCCTTTATTAAAATTATGTTTCTGTCCCCTGTTACAAAAATGAGTAAAGATTAAATTATTAAAGAAATAAAAAAAAACACTTGAAGAAGATAGTTAAGAATACAATTGCTAGGAATTAAAGTTAAGCTAAACTCTGGGTAACTCTCTGAAAGTAGAAACAAATGCAACAAAATGTACAACAACACTGACATTCCATCACCTTACAAAGTTGTTTTGGCTTCTAAAATGTTATAAAACAGTTGCCTATTGACAAAGTAACATTGTGTTTAATTTAAAATGGCCCTTTGGTGAATGCAAGTCTAATACAAAAAATAAACATGCATCTCCACTCGCTGGTTGCTACAGTGTTCAGATGACAGAGAACCCAGTTTAGTGTGCAGATGAGTTTGATGATGACAGAGTTAAGACTGACTCAAAACAGTAATGTTGCGTGGCCATATAAATCAAAGCAATGAGCTAAAAGACATCAAAAGCCTTTGTAGAGCTGATAGCATTGGATCGATTGCTACTATTAAATGATTCAACACAAATCAATGAATTACCCAGCCCAGTGAGTTGGGTCATTGAAAACTGTTCAAAGATCATGTCTCAAAAGTCACTATAAAGTTGACCATTCAGATGTTTTTCTCCAGCATTCTCCCATTCAGACAATGCTTGAATTTCCAGATGTTCATCCTCATTTTGATAGAGACGTTTTACATGTGGGACCAAGTAAAGACAAAACTATTTCAAGTATGTAAGTGTGGGAGAGGTCAAGTCACATGACGCACATGTCTCACTGGGTTTGACAAGCCCAACCCAAAAAAGGACAATGGATAAAACCCGCATAGAAATTGGAAATATGTACAATACTCAGAAGAACTGTTTTGAACTGAAATGATTGACAGTGCATTGGTAGTCTTATGCATACCTTCTTTCCCCAACAGGAAATCCAGGAAGTGGTAGGTGTATGCCACGCCCACTTTAGTCTCCACCTGAGGCCGTCGCAGGGTGGAGTAGATGTTGCCGGGACTACGCCTCTCTTCTGCCTTCCGCAATTTAGGAAGCCTACACCCCATATCTGTGAGACAGAGAAGACGGGGAGTGACGAGAGGACTTTTTCTTTCTTTTGACTGGGAGAAGAAGAGAACGAAGACTTGAGTTGGAGGCATAGAACTGATAGAGTTTCTAAATATACGAAACACATGAGCACTTCCAGCAGGTTGTGTATGTGACTGTCACACAAAGAGGTCTAATTATAAAGCAATTGCTTACGTACGACATCATGTGTGCATTTTACTCGTTCTCACTCTCACAAACACACACACACACACACACACAAGCAAATAATTCCGAAATATTAAAGTGTCAGACATTACCTGCTCGGCGGCCTATGATACGGGCATCTCCTAATCAAATAGGGCTGATTGGGAGCGACATGTTTGATCAGACTGAATTAAAGCAGAAATGAGACCGATTTCCTGCCCTGTCAAGCAAAGCGACATGAGCCTACATAGACAGGGAGGAGAGGGGAGGAGAGGAGAGGGGAGGAGAGGAGGGAAGAGGAGGGGAGCCATGAAGCGCAAAAAAGGACCTGTGGTACTACCCCTCAAGGGTAGGTGATTCAGAAACACAATTTTGAGAGAGCTTGTAATGTTCTATTTTAAATTCCTCCTGTCCTGAATTTTAAAAGGGCCATTTATGGTGCTTTTCCATTACATGGTACCTGTTATACTCAGTCTTCATCTTGGCAATGATTTGGACATTTTGTTTTTGGATGAAGTAACATTAGGTCCTTTACCAGTCAGAGAAACGTGCTGTGTCATTTCAGCCCTTTCAACATGTCATTTTGACATCCCTGGAACCTCGACAGTGTACGCCTAGGTACCAAAAAACAAGATGCCACTGCCAGGTACATTTCATATTGGAAAACCAAAGAAGGTGAGTAGAGTAGAGCTGGTACCATGAAGTTTAAATGCGCCATTAGGCCCAAAGATCATAAGTGCATAAAAAAAAAGTGTGAGGGGGCTTTTGAGATGAATGATTGGGAGAGTTGGATGGAGTTATGGATGGAGGGTGTGAGGAGAGAGATAGAGGACAGGAAAAGGGTAAAGGACAAGGGAAAAGGGTGTGGTCAATCACATTTCATCAAGCTAATCGGATGTGACAGAGTAGGGCCCCCTCAGATCATCACCACGGCTACACTTAATATCCTCGTCCGACACGGCTTGTAATAGCCACGCGGTCAGGTGTGAATCTGTGGGTCTGTGTGTGTGTATGTGTCCATATGTGTGTCCTCTCCAAAGGCAGGTCTATATCTGCATCTCTGTGTCTGGTAAGAGAGTGTGGAGAATGACACAGTGACTCCCATCAGGCCGAGTGGCGCACAGACATTAACTCGTCTAACGATCCTAGCAGACTACATTAAGCCTGGTTGGTGTGCGCGTGTGCGTGTTCTGTTGGCTTACAGCCTCGATTGCACGGTACGTGCTTTCCGAAAGGTTACAAAGTTTCAAAAGGCGGCATCGGGCGACACATTTTGCATAGTCCGTCGGCCTTGAGAGACAGTACACTCTGTCATTTTAAATTTTGCAGAGAACAAGCAATTAAGAGTCATTACTCTTTCAAACGCGACTTGCACTTTCATTATGAGGAAAACCGCTTTGGGGAGAAGGAGGAAGAGAGAGAGAGAAAGAGAGAGAGAGAGACAGCAGCACATGTCATCTTCCCCTCTCTTCTTCATCCTTCTCTCTCCCCTCTTGAACCGCCTACTGGCCTCTTAAACTCTCATACCGTTAGCTCTTCAATGTTCATGATGTATACAATGTTCTCTGCCCTTGTCTGACCCATGCTTTAATCACCTCTTTCTCTATGGCCTCTGCTCTTCTTCTGTCCGCCATGCCCGATTAGAAAAACTCCCTTTTTTTCTATCTATCTCACTATCTATACAGTTAGTCTGGCTATTCGTTTTTGTGGTTCTCTCTTTATGTGTCCTGATTACAAGAACTCCCAGCTTGCCCTCTTTCATTATCAGATAACCCTGACTTTAACTTTCACGCCATCCGTCCACTTTAATCTTCTTCTCAACATCCGTATGGTCTTTGCTCTTTTCATACCTTCCCCAAACTCTACTCCGTTCATCTCTATCTCTATCCTTCCAGCCATTTACATTCCAAGTTTACATAACGCCCGTCCACAAAGCCTCTGGCAAACCCTACCACGCCTCTCCATCCTCTCCTCCGTCTAGCCCTATTGTCTAGTGGTCCAATGAGTTATTTTTTTTGCGGCCGAAATGCTCCCCTGCTGAGCCTCTTAAGTCCCATAAAACCATTACAATGTTTCCAGCAAGCCAAGTGGAGCCCTGGGTTATGACTAAGTTAGACCAACTCCCAAAACAAAATTCTCTCCCGGGTCGTGCTTTAATATGCTCCGTCTGCAACAGGGACCAAAGGGCAGGTTAATGTGTGGGGATGTTTAGCAGGTTTCATCTCTGGCTGGTTAGGGAAGAGAGGGGTCAAAAGGTGAAGCACAGGATGGAGAAGAAACATGTGGTCACAATGGGATGGTGAGTCTCTGACCATAGGGATGTGAAGAGAAGGCGAGGCAATTTTATTCATATAGCATATTGTATACACGAAGCAGACATGAAGTGCATCGCATAAAAAAATGAATCAATAAAATGAAATGAGAAAAATAAAATTTAAAAAGAATAAAGAATGCAAAAGTTAAAAGTGCATTGCAGGTAAGATTACGCAGAAAGCTTAAGTGAACATAAACGTTTTGAGTCTTGTTTTAAAAATGTTCTTAAAACTTTATGAAGTTTAGTAGTAACTTCATCCTGTTTTCCCAATGTTATGTATTTCCTCTGGGAGCCATCTGTCTCAGATGCACTGACACAGCAGATCTATGAGGCGATAGTGGTATAGCCCTATATTGATTTGAGTATCGTTGGCATAGACATTCTAATAAATATTTTGCATGATTTGCATGTAAATGTTGAATTAAGAAGTCCCTAGGATTGAACCTTGGGGGACTCCGCACGTCACGTTGGTTTACCATATATGGAAACCATGTATGGACAGACAGACGGGAGTAATTTGCTTCTTTCTATCTATCAGTGAGTCTTTCATTAGATCTTTCTTTCTCGCCCTTTACCTTAGCTCTAGTATTTTAATTTCCCCCCAATGCAAATTAACTTAATTAAAAAAAATCCCATTCATGCAGTGCTAAAAAATATCATGACAACTTGGAATAATTCACTCACTATTTGGCTCCAGGCAATTTGTTTGATTGCTCTCAAATAAAACCCAATCGTTCTAGTCTTGGTCCTCCTGACTATAGCTTACATCCCCTCTGTTGGATCCAACATCTCATCAACAGTTGAAATGTGCAGTGGCTGTTCAGTCTTAACACAAAGGCCTCACTTGAACAGATGAACAGATGTCTGTGAGGTTTAGAAACAGATCTCATGTAATTGTACTCAAACATAGAATGAAAAGCTGAGGCGGTTGTGGTACCGGAGGAACTCCAGTGCCTGCGGGGCTCGGGGCCTTTTCGCTGCATATGAGGCCTTTTCTCTCTACATGATGACTTCAAACGGAAACCTTCCACATGCTCTCACACAAACAAGCAGGCAGAAAAAAAGGCCTCGACAGTGAAAAAACAGGAAAACGAGAGAGAGAGAGACAGATAAAAGGAGTGAGAGAATGGAGTGAAGAGGAAGACAGACAGGGAGTAGCAGCGCGGGCTTCTCATTAGAGAATCTCTTGTAACTGAGACTTTTTGAAATGACAGGGGATTTACGTGGGAGCATAATCTGTCTGCGCTATGCCACTGCTCTGAACCTCCCATGCCACTCAGGGGCGGGGTGGAGTGGGGTGGGGTGGAGGGGTTTGGGGTGGGGGGAGAGGGGGAATTGTCTGCTTTCCAAGAAGCAGTATTCTCTGCTGCAAAGGGAGAGCTACAGGCGGGCTCAGGCTTGGGAAAAACTCATAGAAATACACTGTAGATGACAAAACTGCCAAAATTCACATTTTTTGTTATACCTTCCTACTGAACACTTAAAATTGTCATAGCTATTGTTTTTTTTAAATATATCTTAACCCACTAAGAAAAATCCACTACTGTGCTGACTAGCAACAGCTGTTATGGTGAGAAATACTGTATGTAAGCAATAATGCCACATGGAAAAAAGGTCAACATCAAACATATCTTTAATGTTTCATACTGCAATTTCTTGCTGTTTATTAACAGATATATCCACCCATACTGTTGCCCCGGCAACAAATCAATAATAGGTATCTATAATGGCCATTTTAACAGTCCAGCTTTGGTCCCAATATAGTACTTTTACCTGCAAGACCATCAGTATTTTCTGTGGTCATGCGTTAAGTGCGATAATGCACTTCGAGGCATTCCCAATAATAATTTGCTCGGCAGAGAAATGCCTGCTCTAATAAAGCATTGTCGCTTATATACACGTCTCAACAACAATGTCTACAAATTGTTAATAACAGCTGCATACGCATTTACATTAGGGGCCAATGCTAGTAGGAGTGTGGCATTCAGCAAAGTTTTATTTGTGCAGCGGTCAGAGTAAATTGGTGTACGACCATTTGCTTGTCTGATGTTCAAAAAAACTAATAGCACTGACGTTTCAGTGTTAAACCATTACCATAATGATTCCCTAACCAAAACCACGTGGTTGCAGTAGCCTATTCTTAGCTAGACCACAGCTAGCGTAGCTGCAACACAGATGGGAATTTTTCAAAACAAATATTTTGTCTTTAGCATTGATTACAGATGTTTCTCTATGAATTTTGAGTGAGTGGTTGGAAGATCAAGAACCTTTTTAGCATCCTTGTTGAACCTGGCAACGGAGGAAGTGCTTGAGGTTTGTTTTTGTTGCACGTTACACACAGCAGTCACTTGTTTTCATTTGTGCACCTGATGCACTAAAGTGATTGACAGCAATATCATACTTTTTTTAATGTAAGGAATTATTGGCTTGTTGACAGTGTTTGGTTTTGAACTAACAATTTTTTTTGTGTTTAAAAAACACAGGGGCCTGTCATTTAAAACGGTTGCCTTTCCTATGAAGAGCCTGTATCCTATTGGCATGTGTTTCACTGAATTTCAAAATTAGAGGTGACAGACTGAGTCCTGGGGAGTGGGCTTCCCTCCCACTGGGATGTCTATCTTGGGATGCTGACGATGGGGAGAGAGAGGAGGAGGAGGGAGGGAAACGAGACAGACAAGAGGAAGCAGAGAAAGGAAGACAGACATTGAGTAGACCCCGATGCGTGTCAAGTTGCCTGCGGGGTACGACCCCCCACCCCCCTCGAAAAGCAACAAAGTAATCACCTCAAACAGTGTTTTAATGAGGCTGCATGGGGAGGATAAAAAACAAATTATGACAGTGATGTATTGGTCTGTCGCGCGAAGCACCTTGCATGGCCTATTTTGCTCTAGAAATAACAGTTTATGAACAATGGAAGACTGTTGGGACAGGGGGAATCAATTTACTAAACCCTGATGTAAACTCATGAGGTAGCCTACTTGAATCCATCACTTGTTACACAGAGTTTCTGAGGACTGAGGAGTAAAACTTAGTGCCAGTGGTCCTGATGATCAGGACCACTGGCACATTAACCCAAATGTCACTCACCACTAATGGGTGCTTTTTTTCCAAATAGATTTCAAAACTATATAGTGAGCAGCACCCCCATATACATACATTTAACTTATTAATGCCCAATGCATTTTTTGTATGCAGTCTAGCTTGAAATTACATATTTCTAGCTATCCTTTTCATTCCCTTTGGTGCGTTCAACCTCATACTCTTTTTAACACACACACACACACACACACACCTAGTCTGCACGTGGCTGGCTGATGCTGCCCCTTAACGCCGGTAGTTTAGTGAACGGGAAATGATACATGACAGGTCGCTTACGCACCAAATCTCTCTCATTCTCACATAGGCCAACACACACGCGCCCCCACCCCGCTCTCTTCCATCTGCGCTCTGCACGTTTAGGCTACTCCGTCACGCATATCTTGAGTGCAATTCAACCTGTGACAGCGGGCAGAGGCCCAGCCAGGGGCTTATTTATTTCGTTCCGCCACGAATAAAAAATGGCACACAACATCGCACAAATCAAATGGCTGGATGGATGTCTAAACCAAATAGAATTCTCTCTGCCACAAGTGTTTTGTGAAGGTCTTCCAAAGATGCGTCTCTAGTCCAACAACTGTATGTCTTTTTTTAGTTTAAGTTTTCAAAAGCTGCAATCTAATCACTCCAACGTGAGAAAAAAAGAAAAGAAAAAAATCACAATCATAAACAATATTTTTGGGAAATAGCCTATTACATTTAGTTTGTTGCTCATATTGCCAAAAATCATCTAAATGTCAAGATGATAGGCTATATTATTTGGTATATGTGTAGAAATGTTATTTTCTTCTTTTTTTATAGGCTGGTTAAACTCACCGATCAAGTCGTCCACGGTCCGTGCCAAGTGCGTTACTGCTGTAGCCTACTGAGAAGCTTCCTCAAGTCTTGGCGCTGCTTCTGATGTCTTCCCCGTCACGGCTCAGATAACTGCGACCCAGTTGGATGAAAACATGGATCGTCCATTTACAACTACAACCCGACTGCTGCTGCTTCAAACGCTGTACCTCGCGGGCTGCTCACGATAAACACTCCCGTCTACCTCCGTGCCAGCAGCGTGTGTGGAGAGAGTGGAGGGAGGCATGCACACATCCTCTCTCCTCCCTATCGTCTCTCTCACTCGCTTCACTCTGTAGGTGGTTGGACACTTTTAAACACTTTAGTGAAACATTTAGTTAGTAGCTTTAATTTGGTAAAACGACCCCAGTTAAAGTTAAATTCCTATAGAAAGGTAGGCCAATAGCCGGATACAGTATTGAGACTGGAACTTACCTTTATGATATTTTTGTGTCACTGAAAATTCGATTCAATAAATACATTTGAGAAAATAATTCTTACAGAACGGACAGCAGACATGAAAGTTTTACAAGTATCATTTTGCCCTACTAGTCAGTGGCAAGTTTTTGGGTCACTCGTGTTTGTCACAGTGCACGTGGTTATCCATCAAGGTTAATGAGGTTCGGGTTGTCTGTGTTTTTCAAGGGTCTTCTTAAGAAAATTCATATTTCATAAGAAGCTATCCAGACTTATCCATAATTCAGAAATGTCTGACGGGGGGGGGGGGGGGGCTGGAAGGTGGTCGCAGGATGAACAGGGCACCCTGGGGAGCCCAGTCACACTACCAGACTGTGACAAAAAAAGGGGATGAGATGATGGGCTTGTTGCCAGGGAAGAGAGGGAATTCAACCCTGACTGAAGAGCAGCAGCCGTCTGAAAAGCTGTGTGCTCCTGCATCACCTGCTCACTAGAAAGAGTGGTGTTTTCAGAGGAACAACATTAAAAATACACAGAAGACAAAAGTAATTCACAATCGTAAATGATAAACATATTAACTTTTATTTTCCAAACACAAACAACCAAACCTATGCGAAACATGAACACTAACAATGAACTAAAGCGAACAGTGCGGTGCCAGGGCTCTCTGAACAAGACAAGTCTGTTGATACAACCAGATGCCTGCACACAGTATATGCTGAGGTCAATGCCCTGGGAACTGGGTCAAGAAGGTGAAGTATAAAAAGAAATAATAAAATATAAAAGAAATCTGTGATTTACACCATATACCAAATGTGCACGTCTGATCACACAAAGCTGCTCCCAAAGTGTATATAGGAAAGAAAATGAAGTGCACTTGCAGAAAAGTATATACGTATATAAACAGAATCATTGCTCACTCAAGTGTCCGTAAAATGTTCCTTGTGACATCACCTGCAGTTAAATTAAAACCCAAAATGCTGAAAAAAAAGAATCAAAAAACAGTATAAAGCGAACCATGTACAGTGAAAGTTTAGCAAAGAGAGAGCACCATACTTTCAATCATGTCCTTCATTTTCAAAAGTGGATTCAAACTGCTTTCCACTTCTTTTCCCCTCTGATTTAAGTTGATTGATGAGTAATGGGAAAAACTAAATTTTATGCCGTGATTGCCCTCGAGTGTAAACCCTTGCAACGGTTTGATAAACAGCGGTTGCAGGATGGGACAGTTTAGAGGAGCGGCACACGGCTGATCGGTGTGCCACAGAAAGCTCTGAGGAACTCAACTCAAAGTCGGACCAGGGCCGAGAAATCAGTGATACTGACGAGGCGCTATAATGTGACCAAATTGCCATTCATCTCCAGCCTCAAATCGAAACCCAATTAAAATGCACAGAGCACAAAAAATTAAATGTGTTTTTAAAATGAATGGAATTACCGAGTGCCCTTATGCTGTAAAAAGACAAATTAATTAAATTTCTTTATCAGAGGAGCATTAAAACTGAGTTGAAGCATTCTACTCCAATAGTGAGAGAAAAAAAAAATCGCTGTCAAGTCTTTGTTACAATATATATATACACACATATAAACATACCTTTTATATACAGAGCCCTTGCAGACGCTATAAGCCCCAACCCAACAAACATTTAAAATAATTCCAAAAATAAATAAAACGTAAAATATAAATAGGCAGTAGGTAAATGGGTGAGGTTAAAAGTCTTCTTTTGGGATAATTAACAACGAAAAACAAAAATAAGGATGAGGATTGTGAGCCCATCAACTGGTACGGTGAGGGTGCTCTGCTCTGCCCGGGTGACTGTTACTGTGATCCATGTGGGTTTAAAAGCGGCCTGACCACACCGCGGTGGTCCAAGTGACCGTGATCAAACTAGCACAGTTAAAGTGGAGAGCGCCTGCAGCCTGGTGTTTAAATGGGTCTCAGAAGTGGAGGGGAGGGAGGAGGGCATTCTGAAAACACTGCAAGGAGTTGGGTCGCTTCCAGCCGTCCGTTTCATCAAG
The DNA here is from genome assembly GCF_949987685.1 of Ammodytes marinus. Classification (NCBI taxonomy): domain Eukaryota; kingdom Metazoa; phylum Chordata; class Actinopteri; order Uranoscopiformes; family Ammodytidae; genus Ammodytes; species Ammodytes marinus. The sequence continues at coordinate 18,077,823 of NC_137221.1, forward strand.
GTGTCATCCTGTCTTCATTGTGACTCACTGTAGCCTGTATCTCAGGGAGCAGGGGAGAGAAATCAGCACAAACAAAGAATGGTTCCTACCCTTAATTACACACCCAAACAGGATTAGTCTTTTTAAATTGACTTGTGAATTCAATCGTTTGTGTAGCTGTAGTAAGAATGGCAAAAAAGGGTCACTGAGGACAGGACATTAATGAACTAATGCTTGGCATGACTAAAGAACATAGTTTAAGGAGGAGCAAAGAGATTATGCTAAACAAGGGTAGGTAATGTAGGGCCAACAGTATGCAGATGTGTGAGCCTGCAGACTCTCAGCCCTCGATGGCACACTATGTTTCAGTTCTTATGACAATGCTTCTTTTTTTTTTAAAGTAGGTGTTTTACCTGGTAGGCTGCTCAGTAACTGTGGACTACAGTACAGTCAGCATTGTCTGGACTCCACAGTCCACAAAGTTCTGGAAAGAGAGTGATAACATCACAAAAATAAACTTTATGAGAACAATCAGAAGGATTTGCTTAAAAGATCAAAACAGCTGCCATATCCTCCCCCCTAAGACAAAAAGACAAAACATCAATGTTGTACAATTGCTGATTATAAGAAATAACTGCACAGTCTATGCTTCAGCACTGGCCAGACAACACCATCTTGTGGCATGCATGAACAGTGCAGTGTGTGGACAGTGTGATGCCACAGACACTAATGAGAAAAGATAATAAAAAAATAAATGTATTAGTAACTAATTAGTTCAATCCAATGCACTTGGAAAGTCTCCAACAATGTATTCATCCCACTGGCTATACGAGTTCCTCACATGACAAGTGATTTGCGTTGCTTTGAAACTATATGATACTGACTCCTACTACTCTACTACTCCTACTTCCCACTAAATGCAGAGTCACCTGGTTGACAGGCCGTGTCCTCTGGTCTGCCGTCCAGTGAGCAGGAGTGTACTGCGTGTGAGGGGAAAGGGGTCAGCAGACAGACAAACAAAGGGCAACAGAGCAACCCAGACTCACCTTGGTAGGCAGGGACATGTGGATCTAAGTAAGGCTTAACCATGCATCTTATATGCAGAAGCATGTGTTTAATGCCCAGGTGACCCTGCATAGGATGCTGTTGACTAATTGGTATGTGTGTCTGGGTACCTGGTAGGCATAGGCGTTCTGTGCGTAGTTCATTGGCATCTGTGGGATCATGACCCCTCCATAGTTGGAGTAGGAGTATGGCTGAAATAAAGCCAGAAGAAATAATTCAAAACAAAAGTACAAAGTTAGCAGCACAAACAATGATAATAAATGAAACTATGCTAAGCAGATTTTTAAATGCACATTGACAATCTTGATAGCCACTGAATGGTAATAGATAGGTCTGTTTCTCACATTAGCATGCACTGTAACTGCACATGTTTTGGACAGTTGGTATCGTCTGAATAATTCACCAACTTGGGATATTATTAGCATAGTCATTAGTCATGCCATAGCCAACTTTATTCTTTTTTTAAAATCTTTTCTGGTAAATTGAAAAGTAAATTGATACATTGTTCTTCACTTTGCACGTCTATTCTTGGCTGTGATAATTAGCAAACTTCCCCTGAGAGAAATCAAGGTTCATTTTATTGTTGAGTGTAAATGAGAGAATGGGAGAATAGAAAGGTATGTGTGACAGCATTACTGATGCCACACAAACGTATTGTGTTTATTTGCCTTGCAACTTTTTTTGTTTTTTACAATTGAATCTGCCTGCCTACTGAGATGAGAATCCTGATGGGTTGTCTATGTGCGTGTTGTGTCACCTGATTGTAGGGGTTGCCTCCATTCAGGATGGGAGAGGGTTGTGCCATACCCCCTCCCATGGGTGCACAGCAGGTGCAATAGAAGTACTGAGTGGGGTTCATCCAAGGAGCCGGGCCAACCAGACGGGATGGCATGGAACCTAGATCAACATTAAAATAGACACGGCAGTATAAACAAATTTAGGGGAAAAGATCTTATATTTGCACTGCCAACCAAATATCCGATGAATGAATTAGAATACATACGAGCGCTCCTTTCTTTCATGATGGCAGGGCCCAGCTTGAGTTTCCGGCCCTTAAAACTGATCTGTTGCTATGGATAAACATATGAAAAGAGGAAATATAACTCTCAGGTGGAAATGATAATTGATAGGACAGCAATTACGCAGAAAGACATCCACTCACCTCAATGATTGTTTGAATGTTTACATCTTCGTTGAAGTACACAAACCCATACCTAGGAGCAAACAAAAATATCAAATGCTAAATGTGAAAAATAAACAAAATGACTGCTCACATCAAGGTATAAGATAAGCTAATGAGCATTCATAAAACCGACCCACACACAGCACACCTACAGACTTTCACATAAATTAACTGGCAAATACAGAGAACATGACAATTACTTACGGTAAGTGAAATATTCATGCTTCATGAATGAAAATAATAGATAACTATACACAAATAAATATTTAGAAATATATTTTTTTTACATTAAACAAGAAAATCAATAATTATACAACTAAAAGAAATAAAAAGGTAATCTAAGAATTTAGCACCAACATTTGAGGATTCCCAAACAGCTAAACTCACCCTTTGCAGATCCCTCCACGGTATGTGATAATCTTAACTTCTTTAACAGCACCATATCTGGCAAAGAAGTCCCGCATTTCATTTTCATCCACCTAGGGGTTGAATTTCATTTCAAGTGAAAAACATGGATGTTAGTTGCTCTATTATGTGCTTCAAAATAAAAGCAAAACAGTGCACTTGTGCACAATGTGCAAACTAAATTACGATCTTAAAATGGCACAAGAACAACTTGCTAAAGTACTTTGAGCAAATCTAAGTGTCTAAATTAGTTTTAATTTCTTCTTAATTAATTAAAGTCATTTCCACTACTTGGTCCTTGGTTACAGCATATTCTAATATGTGCCATATGTGGGCAAAAATAATAATAAGCTATTCATTAGTAGCACGTGAACTAAATACATCGGATGTTACCTTCATGTCGATCCCACCAACAAAGAGGGCGTTGGGAGTGAGCTTGCCCTCGGGTAGGATGTAGCCATTTGACAACTTCAGTGAAGGTGAAGTCTGGCTGCTGCTGCTCCTGGGCTTGTGGACATCCTTACAACAAAACAACGTTTGACTTCTTGAGGTATGTGAAAATACCACAGCATTCCCACTTCGGGGCCAACAATTGCAACGAGTGGTGAAGTATATTTTACATCAAAGTTAACGAGACTGTCTTGTACCCTGGCAAGTAAAAACTTCATAAAAAGGTAACTAAAGTATGATAAACGCACAATAGCCAACTATTGTATTTGCAGCAGCGTGCCGAAACACGCTATATTTATTAATGTCAAATATAGGAACACATGGAAATAATAGGCCTTTCTGTGTATAAAGATAACCATAACACGCAACATTCTAGTCAAAAAGTGTCAGAAATATTAATATTGGTATACATTGTTAAATTTGAACTCCGTCGAACTTAAATTTACTTCAACGAGCAATCTTTGATCTGACTAAAAGTGGAGAAGCTACCAAGTTAATGAGTTATCATGTTGTTGCTCATTGTTAAATATGGGTTACGAGAGTTAGCCCCAGCTAATGCTAGCTACAAAAAGCTAGTGCGCCTTTTTCTCCACGAAGGTCGCTAATTAACCCTGTAGCTAGCTACCGCCAATGTTAGCACAGTAGTTAGCGAACATTTCGATCAATAACTAATGCATTACATTTCACACTGCGACGGTGTGGCTAGAGTTTGTGTACTATATGTCGTGCAAAGGAAATAGTTTCGAAAACTCACCATATCTAAAATAATTTAAAACGAATAAATTAGCAAGAAACACTCAAAGACAAAGCCGCGGCGCCTCTTCTGCCCGACAACAGACACCTCGCACCAGCCGAAACCACGCCCTGTCCACATGACTCCAACAGCCTATCAAATGTCAGATATGCAAGATAAATAAAGTTCAGTTGGTAGTTCAATGTGCAAAAAAACAAAAACACCACAAGCTCCTGCAAGAAAGTTCACTGTTCTGCTCTATTCTAGGCGTAGGCTACGTTACATTTTACATTATATAATTAGTTTTTGACTACCAGTAGCCGAACACGTCATTTAGGCCTATTAGGTTAAAAAGTATCCAACCATCAAGTAGGCTTAACCCCAGCTAGGCGTAGGCTAAGTGAAATTAATTATCAGATTTAGTGTATTTTGTTGGCATTTTGACGATATTATGTTCAGGATGTCTTGGGCCATAAAAAAGAAGCTTGACATAACCTTGTCTATGGTGGCCTATTTCCCATTGGCTTATCCAGGTTATAATTCAGCAATGCCTAGATATTATTTCTGCATTTTTACTAATACCTTTAGGGGACAAAAACCCCTTTTTAAAAAAAAAACAAACAGACATGGAGCGTTGTAAAAGGTTGTTCACCAGAAATGATATCCAGGACCTTCCAGGATCCCAACCTGGATGGACAACCTGGTCAACTAGCTGCTGGAAAAGCTACAGCGGGGCCGATAGAGCAATCAGAACCACTGTTTAAGCAAATGGGCTAAGGGAATTTTTTAAACTTATAGATATCATGATGAAACTTTGCAAGTTGATTACTGACATTAAAACAACAACTTTTTGTATTACAGTATTTTCCAAAAAGTTTGAATAAATATGAAAAATAATCAATATCTTACTAATGATGCGTAAATTTGCATATCTGCAAAGCCCCAAAATCTAGATGTTGGACAAAAGCAGAGTCAATTTGTTTTAAATTTTGAAAACAAAACAAGTGTCCAACTGCCTGAAGCTTTTCCTAATCACAGTTCAAATTTGATCAATAACCCATAGAAAATGAATTTTTTACACAGTTTTTTCCAAGGGAATGTCTAGCCATTTCCTCAAATACCAGCTGGAGACTCCAAAAGGACACTTTTGGTCCATGGCACATGTAACTGTGTAAAGAAAATATTTTCTATGGGTTATTGATCAAATTTGAACTGTGAGGCTTCAGGCAGTTGGACACTTGTTTTGTTTTCAAAATTTAAAAACAAATTCACTTTGCTTTCTTCCAACATCTAGATTTTGGGGCTTTGCAGATATGCAAATTTACGCATCATTATTTCATTTTTCATTTAACTTTTATTTATCCTCGAGAGACCAATTGAGGGGTGACCCTCATTTTCAATGACGTCGAGTTCAAACAAATTCAAAGGAAAAACAACAATACATTAACAATATTCAACGCAAATACATCAAATACACAACAACAGGTGAAGAGAAAAACAATTGAAACATTTACACAGTGGTGAAATTAAGTGGTAGCAATTAAAATTAAATGGGTGAGAGTACAATATAGCCTAATTAAAACAGTTACAGGTAGAGTTTGGCAGATTTAAAATAGTTTGTTTAAATTGGTTAAAGGATATGAAGTTATTTAGTTTAATTTGTTGCTGTAAGTTGTTCAGTAAGACATTGATGATTTTTCATATTTATTTAAACATTTTGGAAAATACTGTAATACAAAAAGTTTTTGTTTCAATGTCAGTAATCAACGTGGCAACGTTTCATAATGATATCTATAAGTTCAAAAAATTCCCCATTCGCCCATCCCCATTCACCTTCATTCACAAAAACAGTGGTTCTGATTTGCTATGTCGGCCCGCTGTAGCTTTCCAGCAGCTTGTTGACAAGGTTGTCCACCCAGGTTGTGATCGTGGAAGGTCCTAGATGTTATTTTTGGTGAACAATCTTTTACAACGCTCCATGGGCCGTATTACAGAAACTTCCTAACTCACAATTCCTATCTTAACTGTATGGTTACCATGGTTATTGGAGTTAGGACCTGATTTAGGAAAATAGCCATTGCAGATGAACAGTTCATAAGTCAATTCAAGATAGGAAACATGTATTACAGAAGCATCCTAAATGCCCAGAATCTTTAAAAAAGTCCCCTAACTTTAGGATAACCCTTCAGCCAGCCTAACTTTTCAGTTGGACCCAGACTATAACCGACTATAACTGTATTTTCTTTTTTTTTTAAACCAATTCAATGGAGACAGAGTGAATGTATTTACTGAAAGGCTATTGAATGACTTGAAATTACTCTTAAAAAAATGTGTTGGAGACAAAACGTCCTTCACCCTCTCCACAGATGTCACCTACAGTTCAAACTTGTCTTTTTTTTATTTATTTTTTAATAAAAGGCCTTTTCTGCTCCATAAGCAAAGTTAGCTGTTAGCCTACACAATAATGTCAGGCTGGGCTGAGAGTCAGTTGAGATAGAACATTGTCGGTTGCTATGCAACAGACAGAAATGCTGCAAACTGACGTTTGATTTAGTTAGGATTTCCTAAACAGACGATAGGATGTGGTAAGATAGTATAGGATTCCTAAAGTTAGTTAGGATTTGCTTCTGTAATACCAAATCAGAGAAAATCCTATCTTAGACTTTTCTGTAATATGGCCCCAGGGGTCCATAAAATCACTTTTCCCATGGGTAGAATGAAAATGTTTTTGGTTGTAGATGCCAGCCCAATCGAGGCAGGGTTGCTGCCAGCAGAGGGCAGGATCATGCAGCTGCTGCAATGTGGTGGTGCACTGGTGGTGCTTCCAGGTAGGCCTAAAGCCATCAAACTACAGCAAGTAGTATGCCTAGACCTAACGTTCATAACCCACACCAACCCACAACCCAGTCTCTTTGAATAGGCTGTTATGTAATCAATTTAATTTCAACAAAGTGTAGCATAGCCGAATCACACTATTGTAGAGGTGGTATTAGCCTATCTGTTTGTGACTATTAAGGCCTTTACACATAGGCCTACTAAGCACTTCACTCCGACCTGTAGGCATGGACATAGCTATCGATGAAAAAGCGCACGTGGCTCTGGCACCGCCCACATAGTTCGGCTTTTTCTGATGGCAACAAGGTGGTTGGTGTTACCATGGAGACGTTTCCGGATGAGATCAACAGTGTTTCGGTTTTCAGCAACGTGATGGCTTTCACTCAGCCAAGGTACTGACTGACAGGACTAAACTCACAGCGGCCTAAAATTGTCTGTTGTCATTTGTACTATAGGAACGTGGCGAATGAATTCTTCCAGACTCTGCGAGCAACTTTTGCTGCTGCTGACGTCTACTTTAACATAAAACATTTACGCTAGCCAATTGCCTCGCAGCAATGGATGAAATCCTGCCGGCATAACGTTACAAAGTGACCGATAGAAGGTAACTGATATTAACGGCACAACCGTGTTTTTCAGTGTTCATTTATCCTTTTACTACGAGGTTATACTTTTAGAAATGAAATTCTTAGTTTTTTCATTGACGCTTTCGAGGTATTTGCATTGTTTTCTTCCTTTCACTGGCAGAAAAGCTGAACGAGATGGAGCGCCTGAAGCAGGTAACGTTAACATAACGTTAGCTGATATGCCTTATCTGTCTGGCTGCATGTAGGCCTACATTGTGTAATAATCTCCTTCATTAAAAACAATAAAGGCCTGCTTTGTATTGTGCTATTTGATAGGCCTCTATAGCATAGCTAACTGTCTAAATAGGTTTGAAATGTAAAAATAAAATTTTTGCATTCACTGAGCAGGCCTACTTTCTTTGCATGTAAATGGTAGGCACTTATAACAACTTTAAAGGAACTACGGTATAAAGGCATCTAGGCTACGTTAAATCATACTGAGTAAATACCAGATTTGAATTTAAAAAAGTTTTTTTGTTAAAATGCAGTCTGATTTAATAAGGCTTGTGAAGCAGCAAGGCTTGTAAAATAATCTGAAATGGAAAGGATCACAAAGGGTTATGCATTCAAATTAGATATCAGTGGTCCTTTGTGGTGAGGCCCTTATTATTTTTGTCTGAACGACAGATGGGGGATGACTCCATCTACAATATGAGTCAGAACAGAGGATATCCTGTTCCCCCTCCTTTGCCCATGGCTTGCAGTGCAGAACCCTCAGAACTGTATCAAGTAAGTAATCACTGTATCATATTAGTGCTTTAGATGCCAATTCTTCTCACATATTTGCCAAGTAAACACACTAACCTCCATTATTTTACCTGGTTTTAGATTGTCTTGAAGCACAGTCATCACCCGCCCATCCTCCAGTCCAATTCCTGGACTCTAGCCGTTCCCTTTAAAGAGCAACGTCACCACCGTACGTCCAGCGAATGCATTGGAAACAACTACAGTCCCCGGGCCCAGGACCTGAAAATGATCAAACTCCAGCACAGGCGACACACTCACCGCCAGTCTTTGCCTAAACAAGCTGGGCCTCGTATCCTTTTAAATTTCTCTGACCTCCAGTCTGTGTGACTCTAAGTCGATGTATAACTATCCCAGATCGCAATGTTCTATACTTTAACATCTGATGATAATTTATAATGTGATCACTTAAGACTACTCTGGATGATTGATCTTAATGAGGCTTTAAGCAAATACCTCACGAGGATGGAGACGACCAATTGCACTAGGGAGAAGGTAGGCATGGCCTGAAAGCAATGCATTTCAGCAAAAGCTTATCTCTTAAAAATGGAGTCAGTGATTCTGGGGAACGCTTGCTGGCAAAATATATTTTTGTCAAAATCATTGCATATCTCCTCATGATCACCACATGTCCGTACTGTGTGTGCACTGAAAAATTAAGTTAATACGCAACAGGCATCTTACTGTGGGCCACCTTGTTTAAATTCCAGTTGTTACCATTTTACAGAGCCTAGACTGTATATTAACACCAGATGTTTTTACGGACAGGTAGCTGATCGTGAGGAGATATTCAATGATTCTGACAAAAAGTGATTTTGACAGCAAGCATTCTCCAGAATCGCTGACTCCATCGTTAATATGTATTTTTTCTTGAAGCACTTGATCTGATTGGTCTAATGCTTTCATAGGGATGGATCTTCTCAAGCTGCTCAACTCTCACCTCAGACAAATCGATCGAGAAACTTTTGTACTCCCAGCAGCCCGCCCAGGATTCCTGAAGAGCAGCTGGACATCATGTACAGCCACGAGAGGAGGATGAAGGCCAAGGAGACAGAACCTAATGAAAAAGACCTGGAAGCAAGTATAAATTAAATTCAGCCATGAACATGTACAGTAAGTCGCTGATTACAATCCTTTTGACTCTCCTTTACAAACTGTTTATCTTAACTTTGCTCACACAGAGGTATAGGCACTACATCACCACTGGCATCCCCAGCTCTGTGCTGGCCCCCCAGCCGTGCCAGCAGATGATGAACATCATTGGCCTGCTGCCTCCTGACTCTCAGGCTAGAAGTAAACAACTGCAGGTCATAAGAGCAAATATGGAAGAGGAGGTCAAAAAAGACTATGACTTCAGCCTCAAGAAGAGCATAGGTATAAAACAGTAAAGTGATCTGTCAGTGAAGCTATAATGTGTAGCTTCTGTTCCCCCCTTGAGTAATTCGGAGTTATTACAACAACACTGTCAGGGCATATACACAAGGTAAGCCATGACGATCATATGCCTTCTGCTGTACATCCAAGTGATTTCTCAGCTTTTGAATCAACAACTGAAACATCTCTTGGGCGCTCTTTGGGATTTTTCTGAGCTTCTTCGCCAGTGGGGGGGACGACACCAGTTTTAAAGGCTGCCGTACTGAGAAATACAGAGAGAGTTTTGTGGAGCTAATAGGCTTAATCAACTTTGTGTCAACTCATTTGGAGATGGCTTGAATGTAAATATGAAAAAAGTTACGTACTATAGCTTTAATGGCAGTATTGCTTCATTTTGGCATCCTTAGCATACCCCAGTCTCACTTTTGCATTTCACAAGCAGTCTGACCAAAACAAACACTTTAAATCTGCTGCTATTGACACTATAACTCTGCTTGCACAAAAAAATACCTTCATATGTTCACTTGGGTTCACAAAGTTACTCATTCTTGCTAGTTATCAGTCAATCTCGTCTGTCAGTCCATCCATCTTCCATGTTGTTCCTTGTCAGTGGACTACATTCTGATGGACCCGTCTGAGCGCCAGCGACTGTCCGTTACCAGCGTCCCCAAACCCTTTCCCAGGAGGCAGATCCGTGCACCAGTGCCATGGGCAACTAGTTACAAGGAGGCCCACACGTGGCAAAGCCAACATCTGTTTACTGTCAGCCACATTATGGTCCTACTGCAGGATGTTTGGCTCAACACGTAAGTGTACTGTACTATGCATTCGGTAAGGCTTCGATTATGGAATTGACTTATTCTAGCATATTTTACTAGAAAGTCTGAACTTTTCATATTCCTATATGTTCCAGCAATGTGGGAACATTTTCATTTGTAGATACTGAAGAGCTGTTTTTTGAAATTCAAACCTACATACAGTATTGCTAATCATCAACATCATTGTTTACTTTGGATTCCTCTGTATCTGTAGGAAATATGAGAGCACACACTATCTAGGTAAAAGTGTGTTAATATGCAAGTGACTATCCTTGTACAAGTAGGGGAGAACGGGGTAATGTGAGACACTTTTTACATTTGCTTCCCTCTAAGGGAGCTAAAATGATTTATCAGTCAAATTTACACATTTCCCATTAATTCAGGATGTTTCCTAGAAAAGGGCATTAGCAGAATTTATTCATGACAAAGGGCAGTGAAAATATGATTTTTTTAAATAAAGTTGTCTTGTGTCTCAGTTTACCCCAGCTGTGGGGTAAACTGAGACAGACCAGAGAAATCAAGGGGGGTAAACTGATCCACTTACTTTTTCCACTCTGAAACTACCATAACAACAAATGTTGTAACAGTTACTATCCTGAGTGACAGCTAGCTTGAAAACCAAATATTCCAAAACTAATGTCGGACGAGTAACAGAATCATGGGGTTTGGTCAATTAAGAAAAACATTTTCTTAATTGACCAACACTTGAAAGTAACTCTGATCAAATACACCATATAATTCTTATTCAATAATTAACATTCAAATGACAGATATAACCAGTTAGATTAAAACACAGTCTGGGGGTCAGAACACAGGACCCAGTGCCAGCTAGTGTCTGGGGGTCAGAGCAAAGAACAATCAGAACCAGCTAGAACAGCCTTGGACTCAGAACACAGGACTAGACCCAGCTGTCATTTTCCATCTTTTGAGTCTTTGATTAATATTTTTTTGCATTTGTTTTATTGGGATCATTCATTGAATAAAGACATATTACTTTGAGTCTACTGGTGTTAAAGGTCACTCTCCTGTCCCCCACATACATACGTGCCAAACCACACCCTTGCTGACACCCCTTCAACCATCAACCCCCACCTCCAGCGCACATTGTCTTTTGTCTTATTCAAACTAGTCTCATTGCTACCTCAAATATAATGGATATAAAGAGATGGCACAGACACTGTCTCACTTTACCCCACAGCATTTGACTCACTTTACCCCACTGCCACAATTTGAGAAAAAAACTACCTCTCTCAGCAAATCAGGCTAATCTTCAGTTATCATCATCACATGTTTTCATATGTTGGTAGTTCATCAACATGTATGATATAAGTTTTTCTACCTGAATCAATTTGCTTTGGCACAACAATCGATTAAGTTGACAGCAAGAAAATGTACTTTTACATGAAAACAAATAAGACATTTTTGTGAAAAAAACATGCTTACAACATCATCATGAGGTCCCCTCTTTCATGGCCAAGGGGAAATGAAAGGGGCTTCAAAACATATATCTCACATGACCAAAAATGTGTTCCATTAATTAATAATAATTGCTTGGATTTATATAGCGCCTTTCTTGATACTCAAAGCGCTTTACAGGGTTCCAGACAATTCGTTCACACACAGTCATACCGGTGGTGGTAAACTACCATAGTAGCCACAGCTGCCCTGGGGCAGACTGACAGAAGCGAGGCTGCCATTCAGCGCCATCGGCCCCTCCGACCACCACCTCAAACATACAGCAGTCATACACATTCACACGAGGCAAGGTGGGTGAAGTGTCTTGCCCAGGGACACAACGACCATGACACAAGTGGCCGGGCTGGGATCGAACCGCCAACCCTAGGATCATTGGCCAACCAGCTTAACCACCTGGGCCACAGTCGCCTAGATACAGGGGGTATCTCACATTACCAATGGCTCACATTTCCCCGTTCTCCCCTATCATATCTTTTATAATAATTTTCTTTTCTTTGTGCAAACAAATGAAATAAAAAAAAAAATCTTGAATAAACTGAAGCTAAAATCTTTTTTTTTTTTCAGCTTCACATCCTTGCGATTTGTTCGACTGGAGGACCTCTTTTCCACCACCCTCCCCCTCCTTCCATCTGAGTTTGAAGAGTTTGTCCAGAGACAGTGCCAAACCACAAGAGACGAGCTGCTCCAAAAGTGAGTAGTGCCAGTTTGCCAGACGGTCTCGTAACAGCCAGTCTGTCAGCGAGAACACAAGGTGATGGCCTTACTTAACCGCTGTAGTGTGTCTTCTCATTGTTCTGCAGTATGTACACGACCAACAGAGCTAATCCTATTGCAGTCTCATGTTTCCCACCTTGTCCACTTTGTCACATCCTTGCCAAGCTGCCTTTCAGTGGAATACTTTACACACAGGCGCACTTTAGGATTCCATTGCATCCTTTGTATGGCCTGTTGTATAGCCTGTTGTATATCCTCTTAGACTATGTAGGATGCCATGGTTACATTACTGAAACTTGAGCCAGCCTAATTTATAGGAACTAGCTGTGTTTGTTTATTTCACGTTTGTAATTTGCACTCGCTTGGATACCCTAAACGCTACTCAATCAAGAGGACATCATTTATCTCAAAGGGGTTGTGTGAATGTCAAGAAGTAACAGGGAAAAGATAAAGGATAAACACTGCATTAACAATTCAGTCAGCATAGAGTTTCAGGTATTGCTGTGACCATACATGCTCTTGGAAGGGGATTATGTTTACAGCAAGGATAATATTTACGACCAACAGTGTCATGTGACATAGACAAAACCCAGTCCAGGCACACATTTGGATTGGATTTGTGAATTTGAATTTTCAATTATCAATAACTCTGACTTTATATTCTTTTGAATGTTAAGATTTAGTTTTAAGATGTTTTAATTCAGGTTTCTATTCATGTCATGTCCAAAAAAACACTGTTTGTACTGCACTTTACAAGGAATAAAGCCCTCATGCAACAACCATAAGATAATACTTTATAAATTGAAAGAGACACATGAGAAAACATAAGGAAAATGTATACATTTTTGGTATGACCTTTTTTTCAGAAATTTTCCAAATTTTGGGGAAATAAATTATGATACATTTACATACATAAGGCCAATAAAATAATTGCTACACAATTACTGTTTTTTTTTTGTTTTTTTTATATATATGACATGACCTTTAAATTCTTATTATACTTTGATACTAAAGACAATTTTTGTTTTGCTAGAGCTGAACTTCTCACAACCATCTTCTTTCAGGTGGCTGCCTCAATGTGCGTCCCTCTTTGACACCTTCGAGGACCTATGGTTGCCCCTCATTCCCCATAGCGAACAGGTGGTTCCAGTTGCCATCCAGGAGTTCTTCAGCTGTGTGGCTGCTCTCATGTCATCGCAGCTCCGAAGCCTGGTCATAAAATCACTACAGGACCTGTTATATTTCTTCACTATACATCAGGTTTGGGCAAGAATTGTTGTCATTCAATTTTTCTGAAAGGGATAGTTTAGTATTTTTGAAGTGGGGTTGTATGGGGTACTAAGGCAAAGTTATTGTACAGCTACAGATACAGCTGGGGAGAAATTTAAGTTTAGCATACCATTGAACGGATAATTAGGTTTTAAGTTAGCATTTATATATGTGGAGAATTTTGTTTTACTGGCCCCCTCCGCAACAGTATTAGTCTGACTTCAGCTATAGCGTCATCTCCCCTAAACTCCTTATAATGACTGCACTGATTACCATCTCCATAATGTAAAACAATAACTATGCCTAAGTACCTAAAACAATCCCCCTTCAAAAATACTGAACTATCCCTTTAAAGCTAGGGTGGAGGATTTGGGGAGAAAATGGCAGTTGGGATAGAGATCCGAATCGAAATACCTCAACCGCTCCACTTGTTCTCTTTGGTCCCTCCCCTATGGTCCCTCCCTGACACGCTCTACACCAACAAAGTCGTGCCAAAGTGAACAGAGAATCGGAGCCTCGCTCTGATTGGTCAAAGTGTCAGCTCATGTTAACTTTGACCAATCAGAAATCATATACCCCAGCTTTAACACTTTAAAATAGTCTTTGGAACTGCAAGGGGATAGCTACCAAATCTACTTGTAAGACTTTATTCCATGTGTTCTGTGTTCTCCAGGATGGCAATGACTTTGGCGAGGTGTTTGATGAGTTGAAGTACGTCCAGTCTCAGGTGCTGCTGGTGAAGCTACATGTGGACGAGCCTCACATTCGCTTCATTCCGAGCTTTCAGGAATGCTGGGAGCTCATCCACAGAGCCTTCATGGAAATCATCAAGAGTGCTGAGAAGCTCCCTCGGGTACAGTATTCCCCATAGCACCACAAGCTCTTTATGATCTTATTGCCATTAGGAAACATACACAGTATTGTTTCAGTTTTTATGCGACACGTGTGTAATCTGTGACTGATGTGCTTTGGCCTAGGTGGAATGTCACCTCTTTCCCGATATCAACAACTTGTATCTACGCAGTGTCGGTCCTGAAGAGTCACTGGTTACAAACTTCATTAACGAAGCCAAAGATATTTTCCACAAGAACACAGTGGGACCTAAAAAGTAATAACACAGTACATAAGAAGTATGTATTTCAGTTATTCTTATGTACCAGCAAGTGTAAAGAAACGGCTAATAACAAATGTTTTATTCCTTTAGGTATTTGAAAGTATATGAAAAATATAGCAATCTACTGGACCATACAGCAAAGCAGGATATGTCAGCCTTTCTCAAAGAGAAGCACTCACTAGAAGTGTTTACAGATGTAATTAAAACTTTTTACATCTTACAATTCCTGTTTTTAAATTGGCATTTGCTGTCTACTTGATCTGACCAAAGTCCTCTCTCCAATCTTCAGAAAATTGAGTGCATAAATCACTTGTGGAAGGAGATCGCCTCCCTGCGCGTGACGGTGCCCCTGTCCATGCTTTGCCTGTATGCCGGCAAGCTCAACGAGGACCTGTGTGAGCGCGCTGCCAGACTGAAAGACATGATCGTCATGTTTGAAGTGGAGGAGAACCGAGAGCTTAACAAGGGGTGAGAGGAAACTAGCTACCTCCTTAATATCGTTACTGTAACACATAGATTCAAAAAAAAAAAAAAAAATGTGGTACCCCCCACAGAATCTGCCAAAAATACGAGGAGATTACCGAGACCATCAGAGGCACTCCTGAAACCACAGACGAGATGGTGTCTCTCAACCAGTACATTAAAAAGACCAGTGAAGTGACCGTTCACAAGCTGATCGATGAGATCGATGCGGCATCCTACCGCCTCAGCTTCCTCATGGAATTTGCCACTCTACCCCGTATGTGAAACCTCTTGTAGATTTAAAAAAGCCCCAACTATATCTATCAATATCGGAAAATACAATTTTACTAACTTTTTTAAATATTTTGTATTTTACTATAGCTGATGACTTGTGGCTGAACTCCCGCGTCTTCCAGTGGCCCAATAAGATCCTGATTGAGCTTGACGACAGCAAGGATCGTATGACCTCCATGAAAGGACAGGCCGAGAAATACCTTCAGACCAGGTTACAGAATAGTGCTTTTCACACTCTTTACTTACTCCTCACACAGGTCACTATCACCACACGCACAGTGTGGTGTTGTGTGTCCCTCCTCATCTTCAACTAGATCTCCCACGTGAAGATCATTCAGCTTCAAGATGGAGAAGTAAATCTCTATATCCAACTTTAGATTTCAGTATGTCTCTTCCAAAACCTATTGGGGATGTCACACACACACACACACACACACACACACACACACACACACACACACACACACACACACACACACACACACACACACACACACACACACACACACACACACACACACACACACACACACTGTCACAATGTACAGAATGTCCATGCTTTTATCTATTTCTCTCCTAAAGCTGTAAATGATATGTATAGGAAGAACATGCCGCACTCAGTGTTCTCTCACACACCAAACTACCTATAGAGTCTCCTAAGCCAACCACTGAAATGACAGCTGCCATGTTTGACTGTCTCAGGATAATGGACTTTGAACAGAGGCTGCAGGACGCGGACAAGGAGATCCTGGCCTTCAAGAAGAAGGACGTGATGAACATGGACGAGATGAAGAACAATGTGGGACATCTCTCTCAAATCTCCGCCAACCTTGAGGGCGCTCTCCTCGAACTAGAGGTAAGAAACGCAGTATTCTTTACAATCCAAGACTAAAATGCAATGTTTTGGATACCACAAATGCATTTTCTTTTTTCTTTTCTATTTTACAGCTTTGGTACATAAGAGAAAAAAGATCTTGCTTTTTCCTGAAAGTCATGTTTCAGACGGTGGCTGAATTAATAAATGTTTTATACCATTATCATTTCTGCAGGATATCAACAAAGAGCAGACTTTGCTAGAGAGGGAGCAGAGCCAGTTCCCAATGCTTCAGGATCTGATAGCTGACAAACAGCCTTATGAGCAGCTCTGGAACACTGCACTCAGCTTTCAGACCATGTCGGAAGAATGGATGAATGGTAAGTTTCTGAAAATAAGAGAAAAAATACACCCATTTTTTTGTTTTCTCACAGCTGCTGTGTGAAAACTTCCAACGGTATAAATAACGACCAATGGCACCCAGCAAGAGCTAGTAGGATGCATAGTTGTTTTCACATTGGTGCCCCCTTCCTTTATCATTTAACTCCTAGGTCCCTTCCTACACCTGGATGCTGAGAAAATCTCTGACGAGCTGGACATCATGTGGAGGACCACACATAAACTGACTAAGTCTTTGTCTAATCTTCCCGGCCCTTGTCGCGTGGCTAAAACCTTCAAAGGCAAGATAGACACGTTCAAGCAGCACCTACCCATCCTCACCACCATCTGTAACCCCGGCATCAAAGAACGCCACTGGGAGAAGGTTATTCTGAATGAATATTTAGTTTGTTTCATTAGATCATATCTATCAGTGTCAGATTCACTTCTTAAGGACCAAGAGTCGTGCGTCTCCTGTTCTGTTCATCATGTAAATAATTGATGACACTTCTTGTCTGTCTACAGATTAGTAGCATTGTGGGCTTTGTTGTCAAACCAGATGCGGACAGCTCACTATTCAACATGTTGGACCTGGGGCTTTCCAAGTTCTCTGATAGGTGTGAGACACTTTACTGACATTTACACCATGCTTAAATACACACGCAACAGAGCAAAATGAATGACCAAAAACAAGTTGTGGAAATATTCTCCATGATCAGAGGGTGATGGTGTTTTTTCTTAACCTCCTCCCTTAGGTTGGAAGAGATTGGAGCAGCGGCCAGTAAGGAGTTCTCTCTGGAGAAATCAATGGAGAAGATGAAAAATGAATGGGCCGACCTCAAGTTCAATTTCACTCCGTATAGAGATACAGTATGGCCAGCACATAAACAAATAACCATTTATAATAATAGGCACAAGCTAAAATGCTCAATCATCATAATTGTGACTTTTTCCAAAGGAATACATCTTGAATGTTGAAATATTACCAACCACTTGCATGCTGGTTTGGTTGCCATCCCTATCTTTTACTCAAACTGCCCATCTGTATTGATATCATAATAATACATATAATAATTTATCATAGGGGACCAATATTTTGTCAGCAGTGGATGACATCCAAGTGCTTCTTGATGACCATGTCATTAAGGCACAGACCATGCGAGGTTCACCTTTCATTGGGCCAATGGAGAGTGAATGTAAGGTAAGAGATGATCACTGTTTCAACTGCTGCAGGATAGATACAGGCCTACAAGCAGCTATGATGATTTGTTGTAACAATGTAGTATTATGATGTTTAAATGTTTACAACTTTAATAATGTACTGTATTTAAAAGTCAACATATATAAAATGAGCAATAGACATAAAAAATCTCTACGCACAGTTGCCAACTAAAGCCACTTAGGTTTGGATCTCAGGAAGTGAGAATGCATGTGCAATTTCATGCCAGAACAAGTAGCAAAATTGCTTGTTCTACATAAAACACAACCTCTGTGCTGCCACTCCAGTGGAAGTGGCTTCGTTTGGAGCCATAACATTATCATAAAAAGGTTTGGAACAACCTGTTTGGGGAATGCAGGCTGATAGAATGACTACACTGTGATCCTCCTCTGCATCCACAATCTATTTGTATGGACTTGTTTTCATATGATTATGTTTACAACACTATTTTTTGAGTATTTCATAATTTCTAATCTGATATATATATTTTATTGTTGTTTCTAGTTTTCAATTTCTGGAATATTATGTAGGCCTTTGTAAATTGCTGCTATAACTGTGGTATTTTCACCATAACAACCCCCCCTTACCAGGAATGGGAGGACAAGCTGGTGAGTATGCAGGACATCATAGACTCTATGTTGTTGTGTCAATCCACCTGGCTCTACCTTGAACCCATCTTCAGCTCTGAGGACATCATTGCCCAGATGCCTGAGGAGGGACGAAAGTTTGGCATCGTGGACGGCTACTGGAAGGACATCATCGCTGAGGCGGTAAGTCTCTCTTGATATTCACAACTCCACTGTTTTAGCTTGTGAACAATTGAAGTCTTATGCACTTTGCTTTTGCTTTTTGCAATTCCACTGGTCCAGGTTAAGGATACACATGTGCTGGTGGCTACAGCCCAGCACAACATGCTGGGGAGGCTACAGGAGTCTAACATGTATCTAGATGACATCCAAAAAGGCCTCAATACCTACCTTGAAATGAAGAGGCTCTACTTCCCAAGGTACACACTACATTATGATTTTTTTGACTCATGTATTCACACCAAATTACTCCTAAGGGATGCTAAACAAATGTCAAGCTAGATAAAATGACCTAAAATGTAAATGGATGACCCACTAAGGACAGCACTTTCAATTCACCTACGTCACACAACACAATATAACACAAAAAGCATATTATTAACTTTCCTTTTAAGGGTCTTGTCAAGTGGTTGTTCTTCTTGCTCTTCATCATATCCCCAGGTTCTTCTTCCTATCCAATGACGAGCTGCTGGAGATCCTGTCTCAGACCAAAGACCCGCTGTGTGTGCAGCCCCACTTGAAGAAGTGCTTTGAGGGCATCGCCAAACTGGAGTTCACCAAGGACTTGGCCATCGTCGGCATGATCAGCTCCGAGAAGGAGACCATTCCCATGTCAGAGAAGATTTATCCAGCACATGCCAAGGTATAGAACAGACTGTGTGCTTATATATTTATGACAGTAGTTTTTTAATATATATATATATTAAATTAAATGGATATATACTGTACGTGTCTGTTTCTATTCTTGTTTATATCTGTTAATATTGTTATATTTTTGTTGTGTTGACAAATGTTACCTTGTTGGACAGAACATTGTGGACATACTGTATGTGGTGCGTTTTGATTTTTAGGGTATGGTAGAGAAGTGGCTGCTGCAGGTGGAGAAACTGATGCTCAGGAGTGTTCTAGATGTCATCCATCAAGGAGTGGTTCAGTATACAGAGGTAATTTGGAATAGAAGCCTATTTTTTAAAATCTGTAATGAACTTAGGTTGACTTGACTGAAGATGTTAGGCAAGACATAGCGAATACGTGTTGCTATACTGAGAACTGGCATGGTTTAATTTTATGAATGGTATTGTGTTTTATTTTTTTCTAAACATTAAATTCAGTATTCAAATGTGGGATTATAAAAGGTGATACAAGCATGATGGTGCATGTCATAACTATCTCTTCTGGGTAAGATCAAGCATTTTCAAAAGGGTATAAGTAGTGTAAAAAATGTGTTTCTACAATTATAGATTTTCTTCTCTCCTGAAGGTTCCCAGGAAGAAGTGGGTGTTGCAGTGGCCCGGCCAAGTTGTCATTTGTGCCTCCTCCATCTTTTGGACTTCTGAAGTATCTGAAGCCATCCAGACCAACTCTCTGACTGTCAGTCTTTAGATCCACCAGTACATCCACTGCTGACCTGTACTTCATGGGCTCAAAAATTTGCCCATGAAGTACATCATTTTTACACTGTAATTTAAACTATCATTTTCCATTCCACCCAAAGGCCTATGTGGACCAGTGCAATGCCCAGATTTCTGACATTGTGGAGCTTGTGCGTGGGAAGCTGGCAGGAGGGTCAAGGATGACCCTTGGTGCTCTCACTGTTATAGATGTTCATGGTAATATAACTGTTATTTTAAAAAGGCATAAAATATGGTCTCTTGAGTAAATCTTACCCTGCAGAAAATATCATGCTCCCTTCCTCTCTTAGCTCGAGACGTTGTGGCACAACTGGCGGAGGACCGCATCTCTTCCCTGAATGACTTTGCGTGGATTTCTCAGCTGCGTTACTTCTGGGAGGGTGATGAAGTGATGCTGCGGATGATCACCACCTGTTTGAAATATGGCTATGAATATCTGGGCAATTCTGGCCGTCTTGTCATTACGCCGCTTACTGACCGCTGCTACAGGTTACTTAACAGTTTATTTGGTCCCTTATCCACCGCTATGGATGGAGAGTTGAAAAAATATGGCAAAAATTCTGTGACTCAAATGTCAAAGATGTGAAATTCTTTCATTGTAATGTATTCAATTTTTTAACCAAACCAGAACTCTAATGGGGGCTTTGAAGTTGAACTTGGGGGGAGCTCCTGAGGGCCCTGCAGGAACTGGCAAGACTGAGACCACAAAAGATCTGGCAAAAGCTTTGGCTAAACAGGTACATCCTAACGGCTTACAGTACGAATATATTTAATCTGTGTTTATTTTATTTTTGTCTTAATGTGTCTTGACATAAACCGCTATTATTTCTTTCTAGTGTGTGGTGTTCAACTGCTCTGATGGTCTGGACTACAAGGCCATGAGTAAGTTCTTCAAAGGATTGGCTCAGTCTGGAGCTTGGGCCTGCTTTGATGAGTTCAATCGTATTGAGGTGAGCGCAGCTATTTTAGGGGGTTTATTTTTAACCATGGAGGATAAAAAACTTTTAACCTGTTTTGTATCCGTGCAATTAGATAGCAAACATACCTTCATTTGTGTTGCGACATCATAACAATGAATGAATGCAAAGAAAAGCTAATAGATCATTTAGCCTTGAAAACATATGTTTTTCACCTGTCCCGGCACATTTGCAGCTTAAAATAAGTCAACAAGGAGGGAGAGAGACATTTTGTTAATGATGAAAATGATTATGTTTTTCATTCACAAGTGACTGTTCACTTAGTTACTCATTGTGTGTCTGTTTGTGTGTGTCAAAGGTGGAGGTGCTCTCTGTGGTGGCTCAGCAGGTCCTCTGCATACAACAAGCCGTTGCCAAGGATCTGAAGACCTTCATGTTTGAGGGGACAGAACTGTCACTCAACCCAACCTGTTCTGTCTTCATCACCATGAACCCTGGTTACGCTGGCAGGGCAGAGCTGCCCGACAACCTTAAGGTGCGTAACTATAGCACTTTAGTGTAGCCTTAAAGCCACTGGAAACCTGGTCTAAATAAGTCAACAATGAATATATGTAGTTGGGTGTTTCAATAAGCTTTTAAAAAAAATAGGATTGAAAATAAATGTTCATAAATATTATAGAACTTGGTTTGAAAAATAGCTTTTTTTACTGTGTGCGTGGCCGTATCAAACAAATGACATAGTTATAAGGATTTTTTGGATTTGGGTTTACAAGGGCTTTAAACATCCCTAAACAGAGCATAGTCTGATGGTGATAATGAAACTTAAATTGCAATGTATATTTATATACTACAATTACTACAATTAATATTTGACTAGAATGACCTGTCAATCTAATCTTTTAGGCTCTTTTCCGTACCGTGGCTATGATGGTGCCAGACTACGGTCTTATTGGAGAGATCTCATTGTACTCTATGGGCTTCATTGAATCTCGCAGGTATGAGTGAATGATATCCTAGAGAAAATATTTTTAGTATGTGTATTTCTTTTTTCTGGGCTACAGTTGGTTCATTCACCAAGCCTCACACATCCACCAATTTTATCCTGACAGTCTTGCCGGGAAGATCGTGGCGACCTACCGCCTGTGCTCGGAGCAGCTGTCCTCCCAACACCACTACGACTACGGTATGCGCGCTGTGAAGTCCGTGCTGACCGCAGCAGGGAATCTGAAGCTGAAATACCCCGAGGAGAACGAAAGCGTGCTGTTACTGAGGGCCCTTCTGGATGTCAATATGGCCAAGTTTCTATCACAGGACGTGCCACTGTTTCAGGTGACAAAATCCAAATACATCTATCTTTTTTTTAAATCTCTATGTATGGATCAGATGGTACTAATGACCAAGTTGAATTCTCCCACTGCTGCCTACAGGGTATCATCTCTGATTTATTCCCTGGGGTGGTCCTTCCAAAACCAGACTATGAACTTCTCCTCAACGCTCTAAATGACAACATTGATACGCTCAAGCTCCAGCCGGTTCCGTGGTTCATTGGCAAGATTATTCAGGTACCAAGGAGGAGGATTACTATTTAGTAGCTTAGACTCTTAAAAGCTGACAATATTTCAATTTGATTTGTGTGTGATCATATATATAGGTGTATGAGATGATGCTGGTACGCCATGGTTTCATGATAGTAGGGGACCCTCTAGGAGGAAAAACCTGTGCATATAAAGTTCTTGCTGGTGCTCTTGGAGACCTTGCTAAAGGTAAATTACTTTTCAGTAAACCTTTAATATTCTCATCCCCAGTAAAGTTTTTGTCATGAAAATTATTTAAGCACAGTGTCAGCAAAGACATGATTATATTAGTCATTATGATTCACAAGGGGTTTATTCTATCCCATTCCACTTTTCCTAGCTAATCTGATGGATGAGTGTGCAGTGGATTTCGCCATCATCAACCCCAAGGCCATCACCATGGGCCAACTGTATGGCTGCTTCGACCCAGTCAGCCATGAGTGGTCTGATGGTGTGCTGGCCACCACCTACAGGGATCAGGCAATCAACACCTCGGAAAATCGCCAGTGGATCGTCTTTGATGGGCCTATTGACGCTGTCTGGATTGAGAACATGAATACTGTGCTGGATGACAACAAAAAGGTACTTACTTACTGTCTTAAAAGGGGTTTCCTGGTTGATAGGTTTGGTTGCTGATAGCAATTAGTTCGACCATTAAACCACTCTGATGCACAATAAGTTATATGAATAGCTGCTGGCCAGATGCAGTGGAATGTGTTGTGGACCTTGTTAGCTTCTATAAAGGATCTACCTTTTTGATTTACAACCTTTAAATACAAAGCTTCTGTTTTGTTCACTTTATACTCTGCTAGCTTTGTCTGATGAGTGGTGAGATCATCCAGATGAGTGCCAAGATGAGTCTGATCTTTGAAACTGCTGACCTGGAGCAGGCCTCTCCGGCTACCGTCAGTAGGTGAGCAACACAGACAGAAGCAGTACTAGCTACTGTGGTGTTTAGAAGGCAAATATTTTCAAGTTTTAGTGTCAAAGTCACTGTATTGTCGTTTTTGAGTGTAACCATTTGTCTGAAGGTGTGGTATGATCTACATGGAACCTCATCAGCTGGGCTGGGCTCCTCTCAGAGATTCCTACATGGACACACTGCCTGACAGCCTGGACCCTGACCATAAAGAGCTGGTGAGATTACAGAAATGCATGTCTTAGTTGGCTCATCAATGCCCTTTTTTGTTACTTTTATGTCCTATCAGATGTCATTTGATGTGTGCTATATCTGCTTCTATATCTGATCTCATGTCCCACAGGTTATGGACCTGTTTGATTGGCTAGTTCAGCCCTGTCTGGATTTTATTGACAGGCAATGTCGCTTTGTGGTTCAAACCTCTCCCATTCACTTGGCCTACAGTCTAATGAAGTTGTACACCTGCCTGTTGGGTTAGTAAGACCGACATTTAATTGCAGATTTATAGTTATTATTAGTTATTTATTTTGTATTTATTTGGATGTGTGTGTGTGTGTGTGTGTGTGTGTGTGTGTGTGTGTGTGTGTGTGTGTGTGTGTGTGTGTGTGTGTGTGTGTGTGTGTGTGTGTGTGTGTGTGTGTGTGTGTGTGTGTGTGTGTGTGTGTGTGTGTGTGTGTGTGTGTGTGTGTGTGTGTGTGTGTGTGTGTGTGTGTGTGTGTGTGTGTGTGTGTGTTTTAATATTCCTGTCTATACCCAGATGAGGTTTCTGCATCTGGAGGCGAAGGCACACAGATGACCAATGTGCAGATAACCATGTGGCTTCAGGGTCTGTTCCTGTTTGCGGTTGTATGGACTCTGGGTGGGACCATCTCCGGGGACAGTCGTAAAAAGTTTGATGTCTTCTACCGCCATCTGATCTCGGGCACGGATGATGACAACCCTCGTCCTAAGAGTGTCAAACTCAAAAAGAACAACCTCTTCCCAGAAAGAGGTCACAAAATAAACTATGTTAAGAATGACGTAGATAATTACTATACACATTAAAAAGCAACCTTGGGTAGCACTAGTAATGCATGATGTGTACGTATTGTTTTGCAGGTAGTGTCTATGATTACTATTTTCATAAGGAAGGTGCCGGACAGTGGAATGTGTGGACTGATTCAATCTCAAATGAAGAAAACGTCATTCCAACTGGAGCCAATGTGAGTGTGTTTTATTTGACAGAGGTAGCTGCTGCTAAAGAGGCCTAGGGTTATGTCCATGTTTTGAATTCCCTCTGCCTGTCCCCACCAGGTGTCAGACCTCATTGTCCCGACCATGGAAACGGCACGTCAGCTCTTTTTTCTGCGTACCTACCTTGCACATGAAATATCCACGCTGTTTGTCGGGCCCACTGGCACTGGCAAATCTGTTATCAACAAAAGCTTCTTGGTTAAGCTGCCCAAAGAGCAGTACACACCCAACTGTATCAACTTCTCAGCCCGCACCTCTGCAAATCAGACTCAAGATATCGTCATGGCCAAGTTGGACCGAAGAAGGAAGGGCGTATTTGGACCTCCGATGGGAAAGCAGTGTATCGTCTATGTCGGTAAAGATGGAGGCCCATACAGTATTACCCATACTGTTGAGTTATAATAAGTGGATCATATTAAGAGTTCCTTAGTCATACATAGATCATTGTTGTTTTCACTTCTACATAGATGATCTGAACATGCCAGCTATGGAAATCTATGGCGCCCAACCCCCCATCGAGTTATTAAGGCAGTGGATTGACCATCGTCACTGGTATGACAAGAAGGACACCTCCAGAATAAACATGGTGGATATTCTGTTTATGTCTGCAATGGGGCCTCCTGGTGGTGGGAAAAATGAAATTACAGGTATTGTTGAAATCATCATTTATTAAAGCCACTACGAGTAACATGGTCCGTTGGCGGCCCCTTTGGACAAAAGCGGTAGTATTTTTACTACGCCCGCTGTCGCAAAGCTGTTTTCTAGCTCGTGCCAGGCGTGCGAGTGTCAACTGAGAAGGGCGCAATATAGTGCATGTATGTTTGTTGAAAGTGTGAGGGCACAGACTGTTTTCGGCTCTGTGAGAGTGGTTAGTGACACTGCATCAACTAATGGCAGTCAGTGCCACACACACCTGATTGCAATGAGTTGATGCAGCAGTGTCACCTAACTACTCTCTCTCACGGAGCTGAAAGATTACGTGTCCTCACAGAAAGCGAATGAACGAGAGACGGCAGTTAGTATGGATCACGATGAGGTAATGTGTTTGTGTTGTTGATGTAAATAATGACTATTTCAGATGAATAATGGTTATCTGATGATGGTGAAGCAAAGCAAACTTTGTGTTAGTACCAACCGCTCATTCATTTAGGAGTAAACACTGCAGTCTAGTTCGCTCCCGTGAAATTGTATACACGTTGCTTGGCAACGCCCTCGTCCCGCCCGTAGCCTATATCACTCTCCCTTTTAGCTTTTCTTCATTGCATTCTCTTTTTTTTCTTTGATGGTTCAGCCCCGTTATCAGTCATTATGACGACAAATAACTGTCTCAAACAAGGCTCCCGCTCCCCTTCCCTCACCTGGAGGGATAGGCTTCTCAAATCGCGTTGCTGCGCCACACTGAAATCTGCGACCAATACGGATATGTGACCATAGCGCCTGCACGAGCGAACCGAAAATCGGACTGGGTGTGCGACCAGACCAAAAGCAGTAATAAAAACTATATAAAAACGTCTTTCTTTGCGCTGATGGTCTCGTTTGCTGTTAAAGGTAATTTATGATTATCAGAGGAAACATGAGGCTGTTTAAAATATATTTAAATGTTACTCGTAGCTGCTTTAAGTTTTATTTTCATTTAATCAGGGATTTCATTATAAAAAAACAAAAACAATAATAGGGTTTACTGCAATTAACAAAATGTTTGAAATGCTAGGCCGCTTCACACGCCACTTGAATGTCATCACAATTGATTCCTTCGATGATGAAACACTGACCAAGATATTCAGCTCCATTACTGACTGGCACTTCAGCAAGGGATTTGATCCCTCTTTCTACAGGTAAATTGTAAAATATGATTTCAAAATGTCCTACAGTGGTAGAATGATATCAATTGTGTCATGGAAGAAAGACATATTTGTGTTTTATCTTACGTCCAAGGCTAGGCAAGATCATGGTTCAGGCCACCATGGCAGTCTATAAGGACACCATAGACAATTTCCTCCCCACCCCGTCTAAGTCCCACTACATCTTCAACCTGCGGGACTTTGCTCGAGTGATACGGGGTGTGCTCCTGGCTCCAAACACACACATGCAGGTAAGAGTGGAATCAACACAGTGACATGTCCAAATGAATTGCTGTATTTGTCCTCTTCATGTCTGTTGACCATTTACATCAGGAAGGGGACAAACTGATCCGCCTGTGGATCCACGAGGTCTACCGTGTTTTCTATGACCGACTCATCGACAATGAAGACAAGGAGACATTCTTTGGCATCATCAAAGAGAGAACCTCAGGCTTCTTCAAGCAGAGTGTGGAGAAGGTACATATTTGATCAGTGTACACACAAACTCAGAAATATTTTCAAGTAAAAAAGATAGATGGCGTGAACAATTATGACTTAATCATGTGCACTAAAATGCCTTTGCAAAAAAAATCAGTTTAGTAGATTCAGGTCGAAATCAGTTTAAATGGTGTCTGCTGTTACATTGTGTCCTTCAAGAACTACGTACTTCTGCATGTATGTGCTAGTGGGGGGAGTGCAAATCTAAAGACAAAGCTCCTAAATCTCTCTTATTGTTTTGTAGCTCCTTAGCCACCTCGCCCCGGATGGCAAGGTGGAGGACGAGTGCATCCGTGGCTTGTTCTTCGGCGACTATGCCAAGCCCGATGCCGATGTGAAGGCCTACGATGAAATCACAGACTTCAGTGCCTTACAAGAAGTGATGGAGTTCTACCTGGATGAGTACAACAGTTGCAGCAAGGCTCCCATGTCCCTAGTCATGTTCAAATTTGCCATCGAGCACATTTCCCGCATCTGCCGTGTGCTGAAACAAGACAACGGCCACCTTCTACTCGTCGGCATTGGCGGTTCGGGGCGTCAGAGCGCAACCAAGCTGGGCACCTTCATCAATGATTACGTTGTGTTCCAGATCGAGTTGACCAAGAACTACAGCTTGTCTGACTGGCGTGATGACCTGAAGAGGATAATGCTTAAAGCAGGCATCGAGGGGAAGAGCCTCGTGTTCCTATTTAACGACAGCCAAATTAAGGATGAGGCCATGCTAGAAGACATCAACATGCTGCTTAACACTGGTGATGTGCCAAATATCTTTGCTGCAGACGAACGTGCTGACATCTGTGAGAAAGGGCAAGGGATCGCTCGGATGGAGGGCAAAAAGATCGATGCCACTCCGCTTTCAATGTATAACTTCTTCATTGACCGTGTGAAGGCCAACCTTCATATTGTGCTAGGTAGGTACCTTCGCACGTCAAATTTATTTTTAATTTTTTTAAGTTTTTGTGAGTAGTAATACGATTTCATTACTGTATTTAACAGCCATGAGTCCAATCGGTGATGCCTTTAGGAACCGTCTTAGGATGTTCCCTTCTCTTATCAACTGCTGCACCATTGATTGGTTCCACGCATGGCCAAATGACGCTCTGGAGATGGTGGCCCACAAGTTCCTGGAGGATGTAGAAATGGACAATGACATCAGACTGGAGTAGGGATATAAAGAGGATAACAAATAGTACAACACGTTACAACTGCCTGCTTTAGCATTAACTTGCATTCAGCACTTTATAGTTTGCCCACTTTTTTTTCCTGTGACCTCAGGGTGGTGGAGATGTGCAAGACCTTCCAAACAAGCGTGAGGGATATGTCCTTAAGGTACTTCTCCATACTGAGGAGACACAACTATGTCACTCCCACTTCCTACCTTGAACTCATCCTCACCTTCAAGTCTCTGCTAAATATGAAGAGGAATGAAGTGGACACCGCGAGGAACCGCTATATCGTTGGTCTCCAGAAACTGGACTTTGCTGCGTCTCAGGTGATGCTCCCGCTGAAGCATTGTTACCTTGAACGCTACATTGTATTTTTTGGACAAAGTGAATGAAATGGACACATCACCATCCAACACCATGCTATGTCCACAGGTGTCAGTGATGCAGTTGGAGCTGACAGCCTTGCAGCCAGAGCTCATCAAGACCTCAGCTGAAACCGATAAGATGATGGTTAACATAGAGGGGGAAACAGTGGAGGTGGACGCTAAGAAAGAACTTGTCTCTGCTGATGAGAAAGTGGCTAATGATGCAGCAGCTGCAGCCAAAGCCATTAAGGTATAAAGTACCTATAGTTTTAATGTTTTAATTTATTCAATTAATTGATCATGTTAAAATAATACAAACACAAAGTAAAACTTATAAGCAATAAAAAAGACAAACAAACGGGATCCTCAGCACCATACAAGCAACTTCATGCTCAAAATGGGTAAGAAGATGTTAGGGGGCACTCCAGTGGTGTAGTGGATAGAGCGTGTACCATATTGGCTCCGGCCTTCGTTGCAGTGGTCGCGGGTTCAAATCTGACCCGTGGACCTTTGCTGCAGGTCGTCTCCCCGTTTCAGCGCTGTGCTATCTAATGGGGCTTGAAAATGCCAAAAAATTATCTTTTAAGAAAAGATTAAAAAAAAATAGGATTTTAGAAACTTTCTTGATCATACCCCCTCAATCACATATTTTGCAAGTCGGGAAGTAAAAAAAAATATGTAGGTAATTGGTGCATTTTGGTTTGTACCCATTTTGACATATTTAGTCAGTGATTGTTGTGTGCTGCTTGTCTTTCAGGATGAATGTGAAGGAGACTTGGCAGAAGCAATGCCTGCATTGGAGGCTGCCCTGTCAGCCCTGGACACGTTAAAACCTTCAGACATTACAGTAGTTAAGTCTATGACCAACCCACCATTTCTAGTCAAACTAGTCATGGAGTCCATATGTGTCATGAAGGGCATCAAACCTGAGAGAAAACCTGATCCTGGTGGCTCAGGTAAGATCTAAGCTTTGAAAAAAAGATAAAAAGGTATATATATATATATTTTACAGCTCAATATACCATTACTACTTAAAATAAATATATTTCAGGTAAGATGATTGAGGACTTCTGGGGCCCCTCTAAGAAGCTCCTTGGAGACATGAAATTTTTAGAAAACCTAAAAGCTTACGACAGAGACAACATTCCCGCAGCAAACATCAAGAAAATCAGGGACAAGTTTGTTGACAACCCCGAATTCCAGCCCTCTGTTATTAAAAACGTGTCGTCGGCT
The DNA here is from genome assembly GCF_949987685.1 of Ammodytes marinus. Lineage (NCBI taxonomy): Eukaryota > Metazoa > Chordata > Actinopteri > Uranoscopiformes > Ammodytidae > Ammodytes > Ammodytes marinus. The sequence goes on from NC_137221.1 coordinate 18,107,739, forward strand.
TGCGAGGGTCTCTGCAAATGGGTGCGAGCGATGGAAGTGTACGAGCGTGTGGCCAAAGTTGTCGCCCCAAAGAAGGAGAGACTAAAGATGGCGGAGGACGAGCTGTCTGTGCAGATGGCAATGTTGTCAATAAAAAGAGCTGAGCTGAAGTTAGTGGTGGACAGACTGCAGAGCCTGAACGACAACCTGGATGCCATGATTAAGAAGAAGCAAGAGCTGGAGGAGAACATAGAGTTGTGTTCTCAGAAGCTGATCAGGGCGGAGAAGCTGATTGGAGGACTCGGTGGGGAGAAAGACAGATGGACAGAGGCCGCAAGGCAACTAGGGATTAGGTATAAAATACACATATACTGCATGTTAAAGGTAAATCAGCAATTCTTGGAAAATGGTGTTGGGATATTTTTTTTTGGTCAAAATCAGTGAATATCTCCTCATGATCAGCTACCTACCTGTAAAAAAAATCCAGTGTTAATACATAGCCTAAGCTTTGTAAATGGCATTTTGCCAGCTACGGTGGGCCCCCTTTGTTTACATATCCTTTGTTTACATACCCGGCGTGTATAGACCCCAGGCTGTGTATTAACTATTTCTTTTCAGCACCCACACAGTATGAAACGTAAGTGGATTGTGAGGAAATATTTACAAATTTTGACAAAGTGATTTTGTCACCAAGCTTTCTCCAGAATCGCTGACTCCACCTTTAATAGTCATTTATAATCATGTGCATTGGTGGGTACTGGTAGTGTGGTATGCTTTGATATTAATCAGATTGGTACTATTTTTCCCTTCTCAGATACATCAACCTGACTGGTGACATACTCCTGTCTTCGGGATCCGTATCTTACCTCGGGGCCTTTACAGTAGACTACCGTACAGAGTGCCAGGCGCAGTGGCATATCATGTGCCAAGAGAAGCAGATCCCCTGCTCTGAGGACTTCACCCTCAGCAACACTCTGGGTAACCAGGTGTCCATCAGGGCATGGCAGATTGCTGGACTGCCGGTGGACTCCTTCTCCACAGACAACGGTATCATGGTGTTTAACTCCCGTCGGTGGCCCCTGATGATTGACCCTCAAGGTCAAGCCAACAAGTGGATCAAGAACATGGAGAAGGCTAACAAACTCGCTGTCATCAAACTGTCCGATGGAAACTACGTTAGAATCCTGGAGAACTGCATTCAGTTTGGAACCCCAGTTCTTTTGGAGAACGTTGGAGAGGAACTTGACCCGGTGCTTGAACCCGTCTTGTTGAAGCAGACCTTCAAACAACAGGGTGTGGAGTACATGAAAATAGGAGAGAATGTTGTGGAATATTCTAAAGACTTTTTATTCTACATGACCACTGGACTGAGGAGCCCTCACTACCTCCCAGAGGTGGCTGTCAAAGTCTGTCTGTTGAACTTTATGATCACACCACAAGGTCTGCAGGACCAGCTTTTAGGGCTTGTGGCAGCCAAAGAGAAACCTGAGCTGGAAGAGAAGAAGAACCAGCTCATTCTGGAGAGCGCTGCCAACAACAAGCAGCTGAAGGAAATTGAGGATATGATCTTACAAATTCTCTCCTCTTCTGAGGGGAACATCCTGGAGGATGAGACCGCCATTAAGGTCTTGTCGTCCTCCAAAATCCTCTCGATGGAGATCTCAGAGAAGCAAAAGATAGCCAGTGTCACAGAGAAAGAGATCGATGACACGCGCATGGGTTACCGTCCTGTGGCCGAGCACTCCTCCATTTTGTTTTTCTGTATCTCAGAATTGGCCAACATCGAGCCTATGTACCAGTACTCCCTCACCTGGTTCATCAACCTCTACTTGTATTCCATCGCCAAGAGCTTGAAGAGTGACGATGTGGCTGAAAGAATCGACAACATTGTAGCGCACTTTACACTCAGCATTTACAACAACGTGTGCCGATCGCTTTTTGAGAAGGATAAGCTGCTTTTCTCCCTGCTGCTGACTGTTGGCATCATGCAGAGTAAGGGCCAGGTCGACGACACAGTCTGGCGCTTCCTTCTAACGGGTGGCATTGCTTTAGATAACCCTTACCCCAACCCTGCTCCAGAATGGCTGTCTGAAAAGTCTTGGTCCGAAATCGTCAGGTCGTCCAAACTTCCAAACTTGGATGGTTTCTTTGAACATGTCCAAGACCACATCCCCAAATGGAAGAAGATCTACGATTCAGGAAAGCCCCATAAGGAACAGTTACCTGACGAGTGGGGGGAATTGGTGGGAATGGACAGAATGGTAGTAATCAGGTGCTTCAGGCCGGATAAACTTGTTCCAGCAGTGCAGGATTTCATTGTGGATAACATGGGACAGTCATACATCGAACCGCCCTGCTTTGACCTGGCAGGGAGTTACAATGACTCCAACTGCTGCTCTCCTCTCATCTTTGTGTTGTCACCAGGATCGGATCCAACTGCAGGTGATCAATTGAGACTTTTTATACCTTTTTAATATTTTACCACGGATAGCACCAAACAATGTAGTCAAAATCTAATATACAAGCAAATACAGAAGGGAACCTTGTTAGTGCTGCCTTTTTATTTTTCGGTGCCTAACGTCTTTAATGCAGTATTGCATTGCTTCTTCAGGTCTGCTGAAGTTTGCGGAGGACCAAGAAATGGGGGGCGGTAAGACCCAAACCATTTCTCTGGGACAGGGACAAGGGCCCATAGCAGCTCGGATGATTGAACAAGCCCTCATAACCGGAAACTGGGTGGTACTGCAGAACTGCCACCTGTGTACCAGCTGGATGCCCGCTCTGGAGAGGATCTGTGAGGAAACCATCACGCCAGAGAACACACACCCTACCTTTAGGTGACAGATTCTACACCGTGAATGGAAATGAAAAAAAAATTCTGACGTGAAGACAATAAAAAGGCACATTTTTCTTCTTCCGTAGAATATGGTTAACCAGCTATCCATCCGACAAGTTTCCCGTCAGCATCCTGCAGAACGGGCTGAAGATGACCAACGAGCCTCCCAAGGGAATAAGAGCCAACCTGATGCGCTCCTACCTGAGTCACCCCATCTCTGACCCCGCCTTTTTTGTCAGCTCCACCAAACAGGTCATTTGGCAGAAGTTCCTATTTGGTCTCACCTTCTTCCATGCGCTAGTACAGGAAAGGAGGAACTTTGGACCTCTAGGTGAGAAATATGAATTATGAATTGTAGTCCATCATGCCATAATTATGTCTTTATTTGTGTATAAAAACAATCTAAAAATCCTATTGCTATTTGTCCATTTTCTCTCAGGTTGGAATATTCCCTATGAGTTTAATGAGTCGGACCTGAGGATTAGTATGAGGCAGATCCAGATGTTCCTGGATGAGTATGAGGAGGTTCCACTGGAGGCCCTCTCATATCTTACAGGTGAAACTTTCTCTGTATCATTTACATTTAAAGCAATAAACTGTCAGCAAGGTGATGTTCTCAAGCCTTTGAATGATAGGCTTATGTACCTGGTAGATACCCTTTAGTTTGGGGCAGGTGTATTTATTTTTTGTGACCTTTATCACACTCATTCCCACCTCTGTCTTTGCATTTAAAGTAACTAGGTTTAGGCATGACAAAATCTTTCAATGAAAATCACAACAATGTACTTGGATGTCCAGTTTGGCTTTGGTTAAAGATCTCTTTTCTTTTCGTCCCAGGTGAGTGCAACTATGGTGGCAGGGTGACAGATGACAAGGACAGGCGCCTGCTGATATCGCTGCTGTCCATCTTCTACAGCTGGGATCTTATAAAGCAGGAGGGCTACCACCTGTGTGAGGGCGATGTGTATTATGTCCCACCTCATGGACCCTATCAGGTACTGTCTGGTCAATTCATCATTAATGCTACAGCGTAGGACTGCCAAATCTATCATTATGATGGATGACCTGCCATAAAAGCCTTTTTATTTATTTATCCTGCTTATGTTTCAATAAAAACACACCAGCAGCTGATTTCAAGATTTACCAAGAGGGGGAATTACCGTAATGTTTTTAATCGTTGAATGTAATATGTCTGAAATCAAGTCGGAATAATGTGGGGCCTTGAGGACACATTGTTGAGGAATTGTTTGTAACCTTTATTTAACCTCGAAAGATCAATTGAGGGGTGACCCTCTTTTACAATGACGTCGAGTACAGATACACAATATACAATGAGAATACATAACAAGTTTACACACACACACACACACACACACACACACACACAGACAACAACAATTTAAAACATTCGGATCAATTGAATGAAATAAATAATAGCCTAATTAAAACAGTTACAAGTGTGGAGGGGTTGATTCAAAATAATACTTTTAAATTGGTTAACAGATATGAGTGTATTTATTTTAATTGTATGTTGTAGGCTGTTCCAGGAGTCAGGGGCACTATAGCTAAAAGCGGTTTTACCAAGCTCAGACCGGGCATAGGGGACATATAACATGATCATGTCAGTTGAGCGGGTTTGATAAAGCCCATCTGAAATAAGCAGCATTTCTGTCAGATAGAGTGGTAGCTTTCCAGTCAGAGCTTTATATATAAAAATATGCCAATGTGCATCACGTCTCTCCTTAAGGGAGGACCACCCAACCTTTTCATATAAAACACAATGGTGTGTATCATAAGCATCTCCTGTAATGAATCTCAAAGCAGAGTGAAATACAGAGTCAAGGAGTTTAAGGCATGAACGAGATGCATGCCGATAAACCACATCACCGTAATCAAGGACAGACATAAAAACTGCCTCAATAATCCTTTTCCTACTAAACAACGGGAAGGTAGCTTTATTCCTATAAAAATATCCAATCTTTTGTCGCAGACGACAGACAAGATTTTTTATGTGAAATGTAAAAGAGAGTTTTTCATCTAGCCAGATACCAAGGTACTTATATTCAGAGACTTTTTCGATCAAAGAACCGTTTACAGCATAGATGCATGCACTATTGTCTAAATCTCTAGCCCTAGAGAACAACATGAATTTAGTTTTAGTCTGGTTAAGGACAAGTTTAAGTGAAATAAGAGCATTCTGAAGAGCATTAAAGGACAGTTGCAGGTTCTCAATAGCTGACTTTGCAGAGTCAGCAACACAATACAAGATGGTGTCATCAGCATATAAATGGATTTGACAACCACTGACAAGAGACACAATATCATTGATGTAGATGGTGAATAGTACCGGACCTAAAATTGAACCTTGTGGAACACCTTTGGTTATGGGTAAGAAACCAGATTGGATATTACCTAGCTTCACACATTGAGATCGGTCAGAAAGGTAATTACTGAACCAGCTACACGCATTTTCACTAATACCAATGTTAGCCAATTTATCTAATAGTAAAGAATGGTCTACTGTATCAAAGGCTTTACTGAGATCAATAAAGAGGGCAGCACAGTGATTACTATTATCTAAGGCAGAGACAATATTGTTAGTAACCAGAGTGATGGCAGAGATAGTGCTATGGTTAGTTCTAAAACCAGATTGGTGAACAGATAAAATAGTGTGACTTGAGAGAAATGTTTTCAATTGGTAATTAATAAGGGATTCCAGCGTTTTTGACAGACATGACAGTCTGGATATTGGCCTATAGTTATTAGGGTCAGTTTTTTCTCCCGCTTTATACAAAGGAAGGACACAAGCTGATTTCCAGATCCTTGGAATAACGCAGGAAGATATAGAAAGGTTAAAAATGTGGGTAATACACTCTGCAATTACAGGGGCTGAGAGTTGGAGAAAGAATGGGTCTAGGTTGTCTTCTCCAGTGGATTTCTTGGGGTCAATGCTTAAGAGAGCATCAAGAACCATACTGGAGGACACAGGAATAATAGAAAACTGAGGAACATCATTGGTGGTAGGCATATGAACCTGTTCAAGGGGTAGCTGGTTGTCTGCTAGAGAAGATCTAGAGTTGTCCTCTTTGAAGATATGGCCAGCAACATTAAAATGTCTATTAAAACCAGCGCAGATCTCGGTTTGATCGGTAATAAAACTATCATCAAATTTAACCTGAATTGGAATAGAAGCTGATGTAGCAGAGCTATTTTTGTTGGTTTTAACCACCTTCCAGAATTTTGCTGGGTTAGAATAGGTGTCTGTGATCAATTTTAAATAGTAGTCAGATACATTCTTCCTCACTAAGGATGTACATTTATTTCTTAAGGCTCTGAATGCAGTCCAATGTGAGGCGTTATTAGTACGTCTAGCAAGAGACCAGGCTTTGTTTCTAGTTCGGAGAAGAGATGTAAGTTCTGGACTAACCCAAGGACTGGATCTATCCTTAACTCTATACTTCTTAAAGGGGGCATGTGTATTTAAAATAGATAGAAAGGTGGAAATGAAAAAGTCTAAAGCTAGTTCGACATCAGGAATAGCCAGGGTGTTGTGAATATCACTATTATAAAGGTCATGAAGAAAGGCTTGCTTATTAAAAATGTTTAGGTTTCTCTTAATTAAAACCCTGGCTGAGGATTTTTTTATATGTGTATCACGGACACATACAATGGGACAATGGTCACTTATACCTAATTCAAGTACTCCAGATAAAGATATTTTATCACTCTTATTAGAGAAGATTAGGTCTATAAGTGTTGATCTTGAGGGTTCTTTCATGTTTGGCCTGGTTGGATTTGTGATTAACTGTGACAAATTTAGGTTAGAAGATATTTCCTTTAAATGATCAGAGGCATTTGTCAACCAATCCAGATTAAAATCACCCATAACTAAAACTTCAGAATTAGAATAGTGGGAAAGTAGGTCAGCCAAACGATCAATAGACCCAGCGTCAGCTGATGGAAGTCTATATACTCCAACAACAATGAGAGAATTACTAAAACCACAATCAATTTTGAGAGCCAGAAATTCAAAACATTTGGGTATAGAGATTGAGAGTAAAACAGAAACAGAAAGACAGGACTTAACATAAATGGCCACACCACCACCTCTTTGAGGCCTGTCCGATCTAAAAATGTTGAAGTTAGGCAAGGCCACATCACTGTCATTTTGATGTTTTTTTAACCATGACTCAGTAATGATCAAAATATCGGGATCAGTTTGCAGGGCTAATATTTTCAAGTGATCCAATTTCTCAGATTGGAGTATACTCCTAATATTCCAATGAATCAGCTTCAATCCTTTTCTGCATCGAAGAGAAGAGTAGTTGACACAAGATGTTGATTCTATGGACATAGGGTCAAGCAGTACAGCATTATGCCTATCAGTAACTCTAATAGGAATATGGAGGCGAATAGGGGCAGAAATTAGCATAGGGAAATGGGTCAGGGGATGAGCTATGGGTAATATAGCCACAGGAGAACAAGGTGGAGTAATACTGGAATACTTTTATAAGTTGAGTAACATTTAATTATTCCATCTGATGAAGAAATACATTATAAAAAAAGGATTCTCTCTATTCCAGGATTACATTGACTACATTCGCGGGCTTCCGATTTGTGCCGATCCCTGTGTGTTTGGTCTTGACAGCAACGCTGACATCACAAAGGATAACCAAGAGACCAATATGCTGCTGGATGGAGTTCTGCTGACTCTGCCCCGGCAGACTGGAGGCGGGGCTAAGTCTCCTCAGGTTTGCACTGCCTGTTGTCTGAAGCTCATTGTTAAATTCCCTGAGGCAACCCAATATGCAAACGTGTTGTCTTACACTTCGGCTTTGTGATGACGCCTGTTTGTGTTGTAGGAAGTAGTGGATGAGCTCTCGGATGACATCTTGTCCAGGCTGCCAGGAGACTTTGACTTACACTTGGTGATAGAAAAATACCCAGTCACGTATGGGGAGTCTATGAATACTGTTTTGAGGCAGGAAGTCATCCGTTTCAACAGGTAATAACAACTTATGCTGCTAGACAATTAAGTATTCATGTTGTAAAAGCCATATATGAATGACTCATACCTCACTAAATACCTGATCACATTTGTCTCCACTCTTGACAGGCTCACCACTGTGGTGCGCGCCAGCTTGATAAACATCCGCAAAGCTCTGAAGGGCCAGATCGTTATGTCTGCCGAACTTGAGAACGTCTTTAACAGTATGACGGTGGGCAAGGTGCCCACTATGTGGGCATCAAAGTCCTACCCCTCTCTCAAACCAATGGGGAGCTATGTGACGGATTTGCTAGCCAGGCTGCAGTTCCTTCAAGTAAGAATTATGGTTATAATGGGTCACTATACCTTGAGCGAAGGTAACGATATTCCATTAATGGAATTGGCTTGATGAGTGAAGCACACATTCATTAAGGTCCAAAAGCATGACCTGTGTATGTACTGTTTGAAAAGTGTTCACATTACATTTTTTATTTATACCTATGCATAAACTTGGATGTCTTTTTCTTGGCAGGATTGGATGGATAAAGGCCCACCCGTAGTCTTCTGGCTCTCTGGCTTCTACTTCACCCAGTCTTTTCTTACTGGAGTGGCTCAGAATTTTGCCAGGAAGTACACCATCCCCATAGACTTCATTGGCTTTGAATTTGAGGCATGTCATTATTTTTTTATGACCTTTTTGTCAGTGTTTTTTGGTCCTATTCAATCATATTGATTTAATAGTAATGAATGGGGTAAACTGGGTTGCTATTTATGTTCTGAGTTGTTTTTTCAGGTAACCAAAGAAGAGACCCATATGGAGGAGAAGCCAGAAGACGGGGCTTACGTCAAGGGTCTATTCATGGAGGGGGCGTGCTGGGACAGAGAGAACATGGTCATTGGAGAGTCCCTCCCCAAGATCCTCTTTGACTCTTTGCCCATCATCAAGCTCAGACCAGGGGAAATGTCCACATTTAAACATGAAAACATCTATGTCTCTCCTGTCTACAAAACCAGCGCCCGCAGAGGCACCCTGTCCACCACCGGCCACTCCACCAACTACGTCATGAACATTGAGCTGCCCTCCGACAAGCCACAGAAACACTGGATTAACCGCGGGGTGGCATGCCTTTGCCAGCTGGATGACTAAAGAACATCAACTCATTCAACATTTTGAACTATTAAAAAAAACTGTACATGCCAAAGAAAGTCTATGTGTTTGTATGGAAGTAAATAAGTACTGTAACGTACAGTAGGTGTAACTGACACATGTAGACATACATTTGCCACATATTGGAAAACATGACCACAATCAATATTTATTTTTTCATAGTAGATAACAATGAAATCTTGCAGTTGGCTTTTTTGTTGTTGTTGCATATGACATGTATCTGTTTTAAAAAAATTGATTTACATTTATTGTCTGTAGAGTCCAGATTATGTTATATTACAGCAAAACAGGTTTTCTGCAGGTTCAGGACAAAAAAACATATATTGTATTTTGTGTTCTAGTCAATTGGATGATGAGCATCTGGTGGCATCGCATGATGAAAAGCTGCTGCTGGTATGTATTTGCACTATGATGCACTTTACCCTTCAATTCAATTTCCTGTATGATTTTATTTTTCACAATAGGGTTGTGGGTTATTACAAGGAATCATTAAATCATTACTTTATAATAAAGTAAACATAATGTAAGAAGGAACAACTGTTTGAATGATAGCAGTGTGTTCTGAAGGCAAACACTAGATGGCAGCAAAGGTAAACCAGTATTCAAAAGAGCCTCAAATGGTACCCACTGTGACAAAATGCCTGTCCTCATCACATCTTCACGGAGACACACAGTCTCTGTACAGTTCATACATAAGTAACAATAATAAATGCATTTGTGTATATTCATGCAGCTTAACAGTATGCCTTCAAGTGCAAGTATGGTTTATGGGAAATGTGCTCAACTAGAGAGTGGGGAAACAGAGAACCCATCTGTACTCAGGCCATCACTGATCGAGGTCTGGGCCGGGGAGTGAGACAGCGATTTTCCTATCCCGACAAGCAGATTCATGACTCCATTATTGAATGCAGAGATTCAGTGCAGGATTAATGCTGTTTTCTGTTTACAGCCCATACATTATTACACGGGGGCACTACAAATCACAGCCGAACATTTTCATGAGGCCGCATTCAACCAAGCATTTGTGCAAGGAAGGTGTTTGCAATCAAATCCTAGAGGTATAGTTTCACACACTCGGTCAGATGGTTGGTGGTGAGTGGTTGATCCTGGCTGATGCTCTGATTTTATAAGCACTGCTCTAAGTTCTCTGTCGTCAGCACTTGCTGGTTTCAAACATAATAATTCATCTGACATCTTAATTTCAGCTATACCCCATTAAAACCCACTGTAGACAATAGGGCATGCAAATACTGCAACATTAAACCATAAAGGCAGCTGATGGAGGCTCCAAGTGGTAATATATGCTCAGCCATACTTGAGTGTCTCCAGCATCTTACTAGTAGTCACCGAGGGATGTTCTGTTCCTAAAAAGAACACTCTGACACTTTTTGGTTACACCTGCAAAGAAACAGACATTGTGTCCTCCTCTATCCAGTCCTTTCAGGCGTACTGTATCAATGTCCTCCAAAAAGAGGGCCTTAGAAAACTAGATGATCATTTATTTTGAATGAAAATGACCAAACTGAACTACAGTATGTATGCGTGGAGGGGCAAGACGCAGACACCCATTGTATTATACTCAGCATTGCATTGCACATATATTCTGCTTCAGTTTTCTGAGCAATAAGAAAGCGGTGCACAGCTATTGTAGTCATTACATTATGTTAATGTTTAGCTGATAACACAATGGAGCAACATCCTGTCTTTTCAGATAAGGTTCCCCTAAATTATTAACCCAGTATGATACTTTTGTTGTTTTATTATAGGAGAATTACTGTTGAAACCTCAATCACATAAATCACACAGCACAGTTGGTTGTGTGTCTGAACGTTACACTGACCTTGTGTTGTGAAAGAAAAGAAACACTGCAGCTCACTCAATGTGGACACCAAATTCTACCAATTGAAACCGGCTGCACCTTTCTCTGTATGTAGCCTACCAGTTCCAGTAATTAAATTTGCAATAAAATAAGAGAGAAAGGGAACTCGTTCAATCCATTCAGCGTTTACCCTTGAGGAAGACATTTTGGCATGTATCCCTGAGCGATGAATTACGACAAAGTGACTCTGCATCCTTGAGCAAGAATCCATAACCTTGATTTCAATTGAATTCTGGAAAGGCAGTTGATGTTTCTACTGTGTATTTGGGTATTTAAGGGGGTGTAGCAAGAGTACACACCTGAAAATATTTGCCTAATTTTGAGTGCAGGCCTAAACTAGAAAAATTAAAATGTTTTTAATGACCAAGTCTGCAGTTATACATTAGTTGGTTACTTAGATTGTATTTGACATGGACATCACAATTACATTGGATGAACCAGATGCATTGTTTGAGTTTTTTAGCACACATGCTAGTTTTCAACATCTGTCCACAGGAGTCTTTTAAAAGAAAACAATTACCGGTAAGTAAAAATAAAGGTACTACCAGGAACTTTCAGTTTGTGTTAATTCTTGCACCCCCTTTGGACAAAAGCGGTAGTGTTTTTACTATGCCAGCTGTTGTTCCTGGGTGAGCATACCCATGACAAAGGCATTAAGAAAAACGAGGCCCTATATTAAAAAATAGCATTCTTTGCACTTGTGGTCCCGTTTGCTGTAGGCTATGTAATTTATGATAATCGGAAGAAAAATAAGTCTGTTTCAGAAATATTTAAAAGTTCCTCTTAGCACCTTTTAAAATAAATCGATTTGACCTGGACACTAAGGTTAAACAGAATATATAAACTGAAATAATCAAATATGCAATATTACATTCATAAAAGAATAGAAATATAGTCTATTCATGCTGGAAAGCAAAAAACGGACGCTCCTCTGGCTCTAATGACAGCTGACTTAATTAGCTTGTAGCTAAGGCTGTGAATGGGTGGGGTGGATGTAGGCAATTGAGCCTGGTCTAAAAAAAAATTAAAAAGTATAAAATCATCAGTATCATGGATTACGACGCATAGGTATCGTGGCACAGCGTGAAAAGGATGTCGGCGGAGGGACACACAGCTGCTATATATTTATTTTTTTGAACGCACGCGCACATCCAGCAGTTTGCGAAGATGTGATGAGTGTTGACGGCGGAGGTCTGGGGGGGTGTGTCGCTCACTGCTGTCGCTCAGCTGTCTGTCTCCCCTGCTGTTAACCCCCAGCGTGTGTGCTTGTGTTGTGCGTATGTGTGTGTGTTCAGCAGGAAGAAGACGCTAGAGATAGAGCGAGAGAGAGAGAGAGAGAAGTTTCCTCTGCTCCTGGCGCACGGTCACCGTTTCCTTCACTTCACGCGATGGCACGTCCGTGTCCGCGTGCAGCAGCGTGTTTGTCTGGAGCCCCGCTGCTGCTGCTGCCGCTGCTGCTTCCGAGAGAACTGAGGGATCATTAAAGTGTTACCCATCAAACCATGGCCGATTTCGGGGAGAACAAGGGCAACGCCGTCGGTCCACCGGTTGCTGGCAGGAAAGCTGCGTCGGTGGGGGCCGCCGTAGTGATGAGAGAACAGGAGGCGCACCGAGATGAGCCGGTGTCTAACGGGAACTGCAGCCTGTCAGACCCCGTCAAGAAGAGGCTCCAGAACGAATCCAGCTGCGAGTCTCCGTCGTGGGAGAGCACCGGTGGTTCAGGAGAAGCCTCCAGAGCGATTCCTCGTCGGAGCAGTCTCATCAAGGTAAGGCCCACAATTTCCCACCAGAAAAGAAACCAGCTCATGCTGCTTTCAAATATACTTTGAAAAGACTTTGAAATAAAAGGAAGGAAAAAGCATGCAAACTGTTGCCAAAGCAAAGCATGCATGACAGCGCAGCAGGCCATGTTTACTGAAGTCTCTAGAATAACGCAACACTTTTAATAATAAGCCTTTGCAGGAATATGCTGATGCTGTAAAAAATTACTCTTCAAATTAATCAAACACTTGGTCACTTTAGAAAAACCACTGAGTCATGCATGTACTGTATGTGATTTAACAGACACAGGCAGGCAGACAGACAGACAGACAGACACACACACACACACACACACACACAGCTTGATTTTAATCAATCTGCAACCTGAAAACAAACAGTTAATAGCCTATGCTGTGACTGTGCCCTCAAACTGTGTAGAATAGCAGAGTAATCAGTGGCCTCATCTCACTCGCATGTCTGTGCTGTTAATGAAATGGAAACATATGAGCACAAGTGTCATGTCCCATTTAGGATGAATTTAAAATGTTGGCTGTTGTCAAACCTTCGGCCCTGAGCCTTGCCTCTTGGTAGCCTGTACAACTCAGGAGCTTATCATATGGGGTCGATGTGTGCAGGCAAGACCTTGTTCCAGGCAACAGCAGGCGGTGTCACTTCATAGCACTCCATCCGCTAGAGAAGAAGAGGAGGAGGAACTAATAAGCGAAACCACCTGCTGGAGTCTTTGATTACAATGAGAAATGTAATTGATTCCGCACTCTGTGGCTCACAGTTGAAATCCCCACTGTTCAATTAACCCCACGCCTACACTGATCAGAGCATGTACTTCACCAAATGTTAAGTGTTTCTGTATTGTAGCCCTTGATATAGTTGTCATACTTAACTGTTCACCTTAATTTTTTACTCAAAATGCTTTTAAAGTGTTGTCATATTAATAACATCTGATCAATAACTTAATGGTTGTGGCCTCCAGGCATCTAAGAAGTGTTGCATCGATCTCCAGTCCGGTCTCTGCATGTCTTCATTCTGGCCTGCAAAGACGCGATTGTTTGAACGTTGCTTTGTCTTATTGGCGCCGACTCAATCCTCCTCGAGAGGAAGTGGGCCAGTTGGCCAACTTCCTTTCGTACAGTTCATGTTGCAATATTGCTTACAACAAGTCATGAGCGCTCTGTGATGATGACACGTCTCTTTTTTGCTGGAACACACACACAAATGTTTCTCACATCCTTGCCCACAGGCCTGCTCTTGTCTTTTCTTCTGTTTATTTCTTCCGTCAGTGCAGCCAGCCTTACAGCAGGCCTTTAACGACACACTGTTCGCTTCAATGAAGCTCTGCCGTCTCATGCTGGGTCAGAAATGGCGTTCAATAAGTCCTGGCTCTCCGCGTGCCTCCTGATGTCCACTGCCGTTAAATAGCTGCAGTACATTACCTTCTCTCTCGGTATTGCCTTCACGTACAACCCTGTGTATTGAAGCGTGGAAGTTAGGCTTTGTGGCATTTGGATTTGTTGGACTTTTTGTATACGCTCCATGGGCACATTTAACTCGGGGAACATTCAGTAATCAGGGAGGGGGGAGGGGGGGGGGGGTTTGAATCCACTTGTCAACACAATGCTGCGTTTTTTCTGTTTGCTAAACTACTCCTATGGGGGTAAACTTAGGCCTCCACACAATAGTAGTATGGATGGTATGCAGGCAGATAAACAGGAAACTTGACATTCCAGCCGTGTGTGTGTGTGTGTGTGTGTGTGTGTGTGTGTGTGTGTGTGTGTGTGTGTGTGTGTGTGTGTGTGTGTGTGTGTGTGTGTGTGTGTGTGTGTGTGTGTGTGTGTGTGTGTGTGTGTGTGTGTGTGTGTGTGTGTGTGTCAAGTTCATAATGATGTAGATAACCATCAGGCACTCTATTTGCTGTTTCAGTTTAAAACACGCGCAGACATTCAGACTTGCACAGGCCTGCCAGTCACAACAAATATCTGCCTTTTTAATTTCTTACATTTTCTTATAACATCACTATCTTATACAATATCAGATACTAAGACATACAGTCTGTGTGTGTGTGAGAGAGAGGGGGGAAAGAGATGGTGTATATGTGCACTTTTAAAAAATCTCTCATTTTCATTTATTTTTTAAACTATGCATTTTGTAATGATCCGGCAGGGTTTTAAAGGGATCAATACGCCCATAATTCACCTGAAAGAACAATTTAGGATAATGGGCTTATTCCAATTCTTGCTGAGAGTTACGTTAGAAGATTGACAATCCTTCTAATCAGAGAGGGTTAGCTTAGTTTAGCATGAAGACCAAAAGGAGGAGGAGGGGAGGGGGGGGGCAACTAGCCCTGTTCTGTCCAAAGGGAACCCAATCTGCCAGTGCACTATTGTTTGTTTGTTTAATTCACATGAAAAGGAAAGAGTAGAGGAAGCGAGGCTAGCTGTTTCCAGTTCTTATTCTTAGCTTGACCAACCTTCTCCTAGCTCGTCCTATAACTGAAGGACATAACTGAGTGCTATTGATCTTCTCATCTAACTCTCTTTAAAAAATAAATAATAATAATAATAATAATAATAATAAAAACTGATAATTAAAATATTCGTTGGATGTTTTTTTTACTGGACAGCAATCAGTGTGTTTGTACAAGTGTGCTTCATCGCTGTGGGCCTCGGTTAACATTTGGTGTCTAAGTAAATGCATACTTGCTGTTCACTCACTTTATTTACCTTCATCAGTATGCATGTTTGTGCTTTTTTGGATGTCTCCGTGTGTGTTTTTCAGTCTAAGGGAGCAGCGTTAGCCAGAGGCGTTAGCAGCACACAGCTGGGCTAGTGTGGAGTTTTGAGTCATAGCAGCTCTGAGCACCTCCCGCAGTTCAAATCAACATCTTTAGCCTGCTTGAAAAAACACTTTGGCCTGCAGGCAAGGCCCTGCACAGCGCAGCCAGTGGAACAAACCGTCTCACTGATTGTGATGGAGCCACAGGACATTGCACTATACACTCGTGCTGAGCTCCTCTGGTGGTTGAAGCTCTCGCCATATGCAGCACACTCTGCATTCATTATACACACCTAGCCATGCATCTGCAGAGCTTTAGGTGTGTGTGTGTGTGTGTCTGTGTGTGTGTGTGTGTGTCTGTGTGAATGGATGTCTGAGTTTGTGCCTGTCATCCCTGAGGGGTGTGTCTACTTTTTTTTTTTCCTATACTTTGAACCCTCCAAAACCACCTGTTCTTGTTTTTAGCCCCTATCTCCAGTAAATACATGTGTGACGTGTGTTAGCTTGAATCGTGGTTAGCTCTCTGGCAAGATGACCTTTTGCTTGTTTCATTTTGTGTGGCGTGTGTGTCTGATTGTGTGTCCATGTATGTGCATATGCGCCAGGGTGCACATGGGACTAAAGCGTAAAAGAGCATCTGCTGCTCTACTTGCCACAAGGCTATGGGTTTATCGTCAGCCGGAGCACTTGACTCAATGTGAACGCTCACCGCACTTTTCTCGCTAAACCTTATTCCCAGACATTGAGCTGCTGACAGTATAGCTTAGACCACACAGTGCTTCCTGTGGCTTATATTTTACCTCCATGTCCTGTCATCTATTATACAGCCGCCCGTCGCACACTTGTGACCACCACCCAACACACACCCGGACGAAGATTATGTGACTACTATACACTTGATAATCTGCATGCAATAATGGAAATTTTTTCTTTAATAGGGCAGCTAATATGATTTTTAAGATTCATTCATAATTTTTTTTTAAACATCTCGACTACTATTCTGTCGTTTGCTGTGACATGTGGTACTTACATGTATTTATTCCCCCTTCGTGGTGAATTTAAATGACTTTCGTGATCCCCTGACATTTCATTTCATTTAAACTGAATGACACCCATTTGTGTCTAGCGATTATTAGCATATATTGTCATGCTAACATGCAGAACTAATTTTGCGGACATAGTAAACACAATACCTGCTAAATGAACATGCTGATGTTTAGTCTTGTTTATTTTTGAATTTTGTTGATTTTCTCAGACTCGAAGCACAGTACAGTACATTGTGTGGCCTCATTAACACTCACACACAGATGGGACGGAGGATCGAACCACCAACTCTGCAATCCAGTGGACGACTGCTTAGCCACAGCTTCCCCTATAATATAGAATGGTGTTTCCACCACATGCTTTCTTATTAGGAAGGCAAGATGGCCTGTGTGTCAGCTGTCATCTATTATTTCATTCAGTGTGTCATCTGATTAACCCTTGTTTATTTCAGTTTAATCAGTAGCAGTTAACTGGCACCTTGTATTAAGCATCAGCACTGTTGCTATGGTTACCTGCAGAGTAATAGCCCTTACGTTGTAGTGATTTCAGAGAGGTGGATAAGTGGTGAACTGGACCTTTTCTTCTCATACATATATTAAATGGACATCTGCCAGCCAATCAGAATCAAGTATTGTGTAACCATGGTTAAATGTGATGATGGGAACAGCATGCCCACTGCCGGCAACCTGATGACTTAAGTGATGGCTCTCAGACACAAATAAATGTTGTGTGTTTGTATGTTTTCTACCATATTGAATCCTGGTCATAGTCCCATTCTTTTTTTTTTTTTTAAAGCCTGTTTTTTTTTTTCACATTCCATACATCATATCCCGGTTCCCAGTAAATCACCCGCCCCAGCCCAGCGGTGTTGTGAAAGGCGCTGAAATAAACCATACCACTAATCATCCATCATCTGCTGTCAAACACACAAAGGCCACAGGAAAGACAGTTCAGCCTCCCCACCAATTTTCATTTGCCTCTTCTACATGCCTCTTCTTTCTTTTCTCCCATCTGATTTTCTATCCGTCTCAATTTGCCGATCAAAGACGACGCCCACCGATGACCTACATCCTCGTTCATTGTTGCTGACTCTGAGATTCTGATGCGGGCCTGTTGCATCTTGTGCGTCGTAGCATGCGTGAATTGCAACGTAAGCTAACTAATGAAGGCACACGAGCCCATGCTGGTGCCTAGAGGCAAAATACCGAGTGCAACAGCTCTGCAACTGTAGGCACAAAGATACACCTTCATCTGTCAAATAAATTCTCTCACTCCTTAGCTCATCTTTTCTTTGGTTTTTATTCAAGTTTCAACTTTTCTGCGATGTCTCTCTGTCATCTTGTGTGTCCTTCTCTGATAACTAGCCTACATTTAGTCTGTTTTGCCACACAGTCTCCCCCTTCAATCTCACCCTTTATCCATCCCCACATCTGTCCATACAGTTCAGTCAGTCCATATGTCCTATCATATCAGGAGCATAAGTAACCCTGTGGTAGTAATTGATATTTTTAAAACAGAGCTAAAAGTCAAGTGAATATTTGACTTGACTTCATCAGGTGGCCACAAACATGACTCCCAAATGAGGTAGTAAAAAGGGATTTGAATGTGCATCATGGTCTCGAGGTTCATCACTTGGAAGTGTGAAACCTAAAAATAACGAAGTCTGTGTTGAAAATGAAGAGGGAGGGTTTTCACACCCCACTGACATCCGGCCTTACTGTATCACTTTCCGTCACCCTCCTCTGTGTTGTCACTTCACTCGTCTCTCTCTCTCTCTCTCTCGCTCTCTCTCTCTCTCTCTCTCTCTCTCTCTCTCTCTCTCTCTCGCTGTCTCTCTCTCTGTCGCTGTCTCTCTCTCTGTGTCGAGCCACAGGAAGCTCTCTGCGATTGGTTTACGGGCGGCTTCCTGTTTTGGAGCGCAGCAGCGGTTTGAGGGACTCATCTTGCTCTGTGAGAAAAACAAATTATAGGGCCCTTTGTGACGGATACATGCAGTACATTTTCACAGAGATTAAAGTGAAATGGAATTTTGAAGCTTATCACAGGATGATGTATTTCTCTCTGTGTGTGTGTGTACAGGAATCTTTGTGAGGACCAGTTTTAGCTTTTAACAACATGTTTGGAAAGTTAGTTTGAGGGTTGGTGTTAGGCATTAGGTCTGATGGTTAAGGTTAGGGAATTCATTATGTTAATGTGAGTGTCAACAAGAATGTGTGTGTGCTCTAATCTGGTTAAGACAGTGCGTGCCTTTCTTACATTGAGTAATCAATAGATCTTGTATTTTGTTCCAGTTGGTATCTACTTGCAGGTTCATGTGTGCCCTCTAGCTATATCTTATCAGGAGAATTTATTCCAAATATTCAAGACGTCACGTCAGCGTTGTTTGGTTGTGTGTTTTGATCTATTTCTCCCTCTCTGAAAGTAATTGATGTTGCAGGCAAATAGAGGTAAACATGTAGGAATGCCCTCACTCACACATGAGATAATTGAATCCCAACTGTTGACCAGGCCACTTTCATAGTCCTGGTGTTTCCCCAGCTTGTGACAGGCAAACACACAACAATATGAGAGAGGGGTTATTGGATTTCAAGGGGAGGGCAATGGGCATTCTTTGCTTCAACGTGATTTCTGCCCGTCTTTCCTAGGTAGGTGACGTGTGCACAAAGACTGGTGGCGATACAGCCACAGAGGGACCATTAATGACACACACACACACACACACACACACACACACACACACACACAAAGTGGTGTGTGTGTGTGTGACATTACGGGTAATGGTCCCTCTGTGGCTGTACCACCAGTCTCTGTGCACACGTCACCTACCTAGGAAAGTCCACATAAATAACACGGTCCCCACAGACATGCAGCCACTAGCCAGTAACAGACAAGGCAAACCTGATTGAAAGACAGGCGACGGGCAGAAATCACATTGAAGCAAAGAATGCCCATTGCCCTCCCCTTGAAATCCAATAACCCCTCTCTCATATTGTTGTGTGTTTGCCTGTCACAAGCTGGGGAAACACCAGGACTATGAAAGTGGCCTGGTCAACAGTTGGGATTCAATTATCTCATGTGTGAGTGAGGGCGTTCCTACATGTTTACCTCTATTTGCCTGCAACATCAATTACTTTCAGAGAGGGAGAAATAGATCAAAACACACAACCAAACAACGCTGACGTGACGTCTTGAATATTTGGAATAAATTCTCCTGATAAGATATAGCTAGAGGGCACACATGAACCTGCAAGTAGATACAAACTGGAACAAAATACAAGATCTATATAGCCCCTTTTACACAGCCAGTGAAAGCCGGGAATATGCTGGAATTTCGGCCCTCCGCCCTGCTGTATAAATGCGACCGTTGCGGAAGGAGGGAAGAAAGGTGCGAGAGATTGTTCCGGGAATTTTAGTACCTCGGGGGGGTAGTAAGATTCCCGACACAATCAGTTCCGCCTCTCTGTTTAAATGCGGCCAGCTTGTTGTTGCGGAACAGGGGGGCGTTTGACGTTCCATAGCCTACGTTCTAAACATGCGACCATTTTAGCAGTTGAAGGACGCGTGTTTTTAATTAACCACGGCGGCCTGATGTCCAGTAAAAATCACCAAATAAAAGGAACGGCGTATAATCTAGCTGGTCATAAGGTCCGCTGCTCAATCCAAACCCCCACGCTTCATTTTGCAGAGTGTATGAGTCTATTTCTGCCTAGGGGAAGTTGTACAATGGGTAAGCTAGGCTAGGCTAAGCTAGGCTACGACTGGATCGCCACCGCTATTATTATCCTAAGTCTGAGCGTATATCCACAATTTATTTCTGTCTACAGTAACGTGACTTAACACACTGTGTGTATGTGTGTCTGATTGGCAGATCGCTGCCCTTACAAAGAGACTCGCTCACAGCAAACCTGTCACACAAACACACACACACACACAGACAGACACAGAGGTGAAGCAGTGAGCAGCGGAGTGATTTTTGTCAGTTTGGTTAACAGTCCCAGAGATGTTGGACTCAGCGCGTCGCGAGATCAACCGGCACATCGTGGGGACAGTAAAATACGGCCCTCTTACTGCAAGCTCCAGCACTTCTGCTCTCAATTCACCGGCCAGTGTTGTTGTTGTAAAGCAGCTGACCGGCGCGGCGCTAAATGTTTACGTCACACCTGACGCTGTTTACAAGCACCTCTTTCATTCCGGACGCTGTGTAAAAGGGGCTACTGATGCGCCAGCAGGCCGGCGTTGCTTGGTTCTGTGTAAATAACACAAAAGCAAGCAAAGCCGGCATATTGGAGTGATGTTGTTCCGTCAATATGCCGCAATCTCTGTGTAAAAGGGGCTAGTGTAAGAAAGGCACGCACTGTTTTAACCAGATTAGAGCGCGCACACACACATTCTTGTTTTTCTATCTTTGTCAGGACACTCACATTAACATAATGAATTCCCTAACCTTAACCATCAGACCTAATGCCTAACACCAACCCTCAAACTAATTTTCCAAAAATGTCGTTAAAAGCTAAAACTGGTCCTCACAAAGATTCCTGTACACACACACACACACACACGCACGCACGCACGCACGCACGCACGTGCACAGGGAGAGATATAGATTGAGGCCAACATTAATCTGCGGTGGTTGTCACCAGCAAGGCAAAGAGAAGAGAGAGTGTGATGAATGAAGGGTTGGTTCTGTGTGCTTCTCTACAAAGGTGCATATATATACTGCCAGTTAAGTCAATAAGTGTTGGCTCTGCGCCTCATTGTGCCACAATTCCCACAAGCTTTCAGAAAACTTTGCAAATTCAATGCTGTTTTCAAATTGATTTTAAAACGGCACTTATTTTGAGTTAAAGTTAGAGGTGTTGCTAAAGCTCCCTCGAGGGGGACATGTTTTTTTTAATGGCAACACAAAATCAATTTGTTCAATTTGCAAGAGAGGGTGTTATTCTGTTTAACGGATCCCCTGCTGTGTGCTATTCTTTTTAGGGGCCTGAAATAGACTCGAATTGTCAGGGCACTTCCTTTCTCTTTGTCCTTCCCGCAGAGTGAGATCGGACGGGGGGTCTCGAAGTCCACACCCCCTTTTCATTCCCTGTATCATTAACCCCGAGGCATCAGAGGTATTTTTAGTGTGCCGCCCTCCCCTCCCTCACCTCACCACTGCAGGTTTATAAAAAAAAAGGAAAACTTGTCGCCATTGGAAACACTTCCATCTTAATGAGCCAATTCTCTATAAGGGTTTGTGATGGTTGTTCCGTGTCCTTTTCATCCTCAGCGAACTGTGCTTCCCCCTCTGCCACGCGTTCTTTCATGTCCTTCAGATGAAACACAGCTCGGGTCTTTATTATTTATGTTTTGCATCTACATTTTTTATTTTATTTTAAATCCTTTATTGTCTTTAAAGTCCCCCCCCCCCCCCAGATGTCTTTCATATGATGGCGACCCCTCCTCTCCTCTCACAAAGGATCCAGTTATTCCTCTTCTTGAGGTTATTATGAATTCTCATTTGAATGAAATCATAGATGTGCCGGGTATTATTACGAATATGACAATGTTGATCACCACTACGACTACTGGCGATTGACCAAACTTTCTATTTTGAGAGCTAAAGATGAGATTTTTTTTTTTTTGTCGGAGAGCAACAGCTGTGCAGTTCGATCTTCCACTGTCAGAATATGGTTGCATATTTTCCAGTGTAAGGATTTGCTTTTACTTTATAGTAAACTGAGTATGATTTGAGTTTTAGGTTGTCCAATTAAAAAAGGGTTATAATGACCATAATTAATCAATAATGAAAATAGTGCATTTCTGCATTTGTTTTATTATTTCAAATTACATTTTTATTGTGACATAGCATGTACGTAAGGCCATAGTATGTTAAAGCTGCAGTTGAGAGTTTCTGTCGCTTGTCGCTGTTTTGATAAAAAAAAGTCGCCAGGGGGGCTGAAAAGTCACTAAATATAGCGACAAAATCGCTTTGAGTTGGCAACACAGCACAGGACGAGGGCTATATAGGGCCAGCGGACGTCCTGCTGCTAGCGGCAGGCAGCCTAGGGGCAGAGGAAGGGGACGAGGTCGCGGTCGGAGAGGTCTTGATGTGATAGGCCAAGAGGACATG
Organism: Ammodytes marinus; assembly: GCF_949987685.1. Classification (NCBI taxonomy): domain Eukaryota; kingdom Metazoa; phylum Chordata; class Actinopteri; order Uranoscopiformes; family Ammodytidae; genus Ammodytes; species Ammodytes marinus. The sequence continues at coordinate 18,130,295 of NC_137221.1, forward strand.
GCCAGTGTACTTTTTTTCGAGCTCTCTCCGTCTCCCTTTCAGCAGTTAACTTTTCAACATTCGTCTTTCCTCGTTTTTTTGCTGTCTTAGCGGTGTTATGCCTCGTTTCCACCGAGTAGAGCGGGTCGGGTCGGAGCGGTTCGGTCCGGGTAGTTTGGCTTTTCATTTGCCAAAAGTTGGGTAGGGTACGGTTTAAGCGCACCTAACCGCTCTGAGCCGCTCCCGATCTCAGTACTCCTCCGTAGGGGTACTAGCGGCCTGAAAGCGGGCCGAAAATGCATGAGAAGGCGGAGCTACACACTGCCGTCATTTGATTGGTCGAAAGAATCATTTCCGCCATGTGTAGATCTCGGCAAGAGTGAAGAGAGTCTTGTGTTTTGGCGAAAATGTGAGCACAGCTCTGTTTATTGTGTGGTGTTTTTCCTCGTCAATAAATTAATCAGTTGGTTACACTGTGTCCCATAGTCACGTAGCTGCTGCAGCCAGCACTGTTCGCTCACTGTCTCTATGAGTTGCGCCGAGCGGTCTCTGTGTGTTTACGCCATAGATAGTAGTAAAATACACGCTCACAACAACACGGGGGGAATACATAAAGAAGCGGCTGGTTTGAATCATCTCCGCCGTTTGTAGTCACCTCGGCTAGAGTGAAGAGAGTTTTGGCGAAAATGTGAGCGCGGCACTGTTTATTGTGTGGTGTTTTTCCTCGTCATTAAATGAATCAGTTGGCTACACTGTGTCCCACTGCTACGATGTCACGTAGCTGCCGCAGCCAGTGCTGTTCGCTCACTGTCTCTATCAGTTGCACCGAGCCGTCTCTGTGCTCACAACACGGGGGGAATAAATAAAGAAGCGGCTGGTTTGACCAAGCAAAAACAAGAGACCGCTGGCTTGACCACAGTTGTTCCCACAGCCCGATAGTTTGACCCACATTCTGGCGTCGGCTATCGCAGTCCAGCCTAAACCCCGCCCTACCAGTAAGGGTAGGGTCGGCGGTGGAAACAACACCGAGATTCTTAAAAGTGAGCTGTCCCGCTCTGAGCCGCTCCGATCCGACCCGCTCTACTCGGTGGAAACGAGGCATTAGTTGTTGGTGTCCTGGGAATGGTAAATTGAGGGTTCGTTTGTGAAGACATTGCTACTCGCTGTCCGCCGTAGTAGCCTAGTACCAAACAGTAGGCTAGTGTCAGACTGCTAGGGTCGTGAACGCTCACGCAACTGACGCATCAACGTCGTTGCCAAGGACCCACAGCCAATAAGAACGGAGAATCTGACCTCGCTCTGATTGGTCAAAATTAACATGAGCGGTGGCAATTTTGGGGGGCAGCACACAGAGGCAGGGGGGAGCAAAGTGAGAAAAAAAAATATTTTCAGACCACTTCACCTACATATAGCTGAATGGCTATTATGACAGTTTTGCCAAATATTACAGTAAAAAAACTCTCAACTGCAGCTTTAAGTATGTGGATACTTGCTTCTTCAATCACTCTACTCTATATTAAATCAAGTACAATTATGTTATCCTGCCTTAGATTAGCTTAATTGAACTCTTTGATTTGATTCTATCAGGCCTCTAATATATCCATAATTCAATCACTTTCGCCCACACATATTCTCTTATCTGCTAGTATGGGGTTCTTTGTGGGGGTTGACATCTGATCGGTCAATAAATCAGACGGATGATCTATGATGGTGAGCAAAGATACACTGATTGGGTCTGCGGGCAGTCTTTGTGGAGGGGCCTGAATTAGAATGCTGCTGCCTGCTGCCACTTGTCTAGTCAGGTATGATTAATGGGGTAATGGTGAAGGGCAAGGGCAGACAGAGGCTTTTAGCATCGGGAACAGATTGAGAGGAGGAGGAGGCTTTATGTAGTGGACCGAACAATCTGTCTTTTTGTATAAACTGATTTTAATCCGTTGGGATCCATTCTGGGTTGTCATACTCCTCAGAGGGATAACTGTATGTCTGTCTGCTTTTCTTTTTCTTTTCCTTACTGCAACCTCTCCCTCGTCATTTCTTTATCTGCTTCATCCATCCTCCCCTCTCTCCTCCTCAGGACGGGTCACGTTCCAGTCGGGACAGGAAAAAGACAGTGTCCTTCAGCAGCAGCCTGTCGGAGAAGAAGATCAGCAGTGCTGCGGACTGCATCCACTCCATGGTGGGTCTGCTAGCTATAGTACAGTACAGTACAGTGCAGTGTTACCCCTTTACATTAAACATAAGTTTCACATCCCTGTACATGAAATATTCAATGCTTCAACTCAATTCACACATCACTCAACACAGTTTGATCTGAAGGGACACAGAGGGCTCTCTCTCTCTCTCTCTCTCTCTCTCGCTCTGTCTCTCTCTCAACCTCATCCATATCTTGCTTTCCAGGTCGAGGGGAGCGAGCTGAAGAAAATCCGAACCAACTCGCGTGTGTACCAGCGTTACTATCTGCTGGACGCAGGCCTCCAGGCTCTGTGCTGGGAGCCATCCAAGAAGGAATCGGATAAAGCAAGGATCTCGCTCTCCTCCATACGTGAGGTCAGTGTCCAGAGGAAAAAAAGCTTTCTAAATCTATCCTTTTATGAATGACCTCAACGATGCTTTAAAGTTGCACAATGCAGTTTAAGAAGAGGGGGATTTGTTTACATGTGCAGAGCCTGCAGTTAACTTACAAAACACATTTTCTCTACATGTTATTCTAAGTATTGAAAAATTATATCACAAATCAAAACAACATTATTTTGAGACAACTGGAAACAAACGTAAGACTATTGTATGTTTGTAAAGACAACTGTGGCTCCCTGCTGCTGTAAACCACATTAGTGAAACAGTAACCGTTAAATCTGTTATGAGAATATACCTTACACAATGTTCACTTTCTGACACACCCAAAGTTACATAGTGCACCTTTTTAAAGGCAACCACGTCAAAGACTACAGCTGATTTGCAATTATTGTATCTGATTTTTAAATTCTAGGTACGGACAGGTCGTAACACAGAAACCTTCCGCACCAGCGGCGTTTATGAGCAGATTTCAGAGGACTGCGCCTTCTCCATCATCTATGGAGAGATGTATGAAAGCTTGGACCTGGTGGCCAACTCTGCTGAAGTGTCTAATATTTGGGTGACTGGCCTAAGGTATGACTCAACAAAGAAGAACAGGGTGCTCTCTTACACTGTACTCATCTATGATGTTTATATCTACCAGATAATCAATTACATATATATATATTTTTTAATTATTCTAAAAATATACATTTTAAAATGATTTGTGATGTATGGGGCCTTCAGACCAAAAACAACCATGCGTTGTAACAATAGGGTGTTGTGGTTCTAAGGGTGTGTTGCTTTAAATGCAATCCAGGAAGTCCTGCTTAAGCAAGAGATCAGTGAATTTAGAGACTTATTAACAGCTGCCAAAAAAACTGCACAACAGTTTGTAATATCCAGGCTCAGAACTACTACAAAATAAGATGCTCACAAGACGAGGTAATCAAATATGCACTCACATGTGTTTCCTTGGCCAGTGCAGTGCCTTTCCAGATAACGTGTTTGTATTTGTTAAAAAGTTGAGCCAAGTTCAACTCTTTTTATGACGACACTGTCTGTCTCTCCAAACTGTCTAATATAGCATAAAAATTCCCAAAAAATAATCTTAAAAAAAAACTCATATTGCTGCAAGTATTTTACTTTATTTGAGTGTCAGCAAAATGCGATTAAAATGAAAAGTTAGGCGATGCAGTATTTTGAAGAAAATATTCTTTCCTATTTCATTGGTCTATTCTTCTCTTGTCTTTGTCCAGGTATCTGATGCAGTATGGGAAACACGCCCTGGACATGCTAGCCAGCAGTCAGAACAGCCTTCGTCTTGTCTGGCTGGAGCAGCTGTTTGCCTCTGCAGCTGATGCGGACGGACAGGATGACGTGGAGGAAGGGATCCGCCTGCAGTTGGCCATCAAGTTGATACAGAGCGTGAACCCTGGCGTGAGCCGCGGCAAAGTGGAGCACAGGTTCAAAGAGCTGCAAAGAGTCAAGGAAAGGAATCTTACTCTAGATAATGGGTCTGGAGTTCAAGATCCCGGTGAACACAAAAGACTAATTGGACAAAACGTCACCAAGGAGGACTTCATCGAGGTCTTCCATGACTTCTGCACACGTGCAGAGATCTACTTCCTGTTGGTGCAGTTCTCCAGCAACAAGGAGTTCCTGGACACCAAAGACATGATGAGGTTCCTGGAAGCTGAGCAGGGCATGGCTCAAGTGGGTAACACAACTGGAATCATGCAAACAAATAAATGGTCGACCGATATGGCTTCTTCAATGGCCAATACAGATATTTAGAAAGCTGGTTGGCCGATTGCTGGTATAAAATGCTGATATCACGTTGTTGTGTTTCTTGTATTTGATAAAACAAAACAATTTCATAATATTAACAAATGAGAAAGAACATTTAACTTAAATGACACGTAAAAATATTACAAAGAAAGTGCATTGTCCATGTCTCTTTGCCTTCCCTGGTGTTGGCTCTGTAAAATATTGCCATAATGGACTTCTGGGTTTCTATCCAGCCATCTGATAAGGTAAATATTTTGGTTAAAAAAATAAAAATAAATAATATAGCTCCACAGCAGCCACACTGACTAGACTGGCTGTAGTGTCTGCAGCCGTTATTTAAAATAATTATGTGAGAGTAGATATCACCCGATACGTATTATCTCCTAAAAAATAGCATAGGTAAAAGTCAGGGATAGATTCACAAATGCGATCCTAGCCTTTACAGTCCAATCCAATTCCCTTCTCTCTCCATGTTTCCTCTCCAGGTGAGTGAAGAGACCAGCCTGAAGCTCATCCAGTCCCACGAGCCATCGGAGCAGGGCCGGCAGCAGGGCTACCTGTCTCTGGACGGCTTCACCAGCTACCTCACCTCCACACAGTGCCACCTGTTTGACGGGGAGCACGACGTGGTGTGCCAGGACATGTCCCAGCCTCTGTCCCACTACTACATCAACTCCTCTCACAACTCCTACCTCATCGAGGACCAGTATCGAGGCCCTTCCGACATCTCCGGCTACATCCGCGCCCTCAAGATGGGCTGTCGCTGCGTGGAGGTGGACGTATGGGACGGTCCCGAAGACGAGCCGGTGGTGTGCACGGGACACACCCTCTCCCCGCCGCTGGTCCTGCGCTGTGTGCTGGAAGCCATCGGGAAGTTTGCCTTTGTGGCGTCGGAGTATCCGTTAATAGTGTGCATCGAGAACCACTGTTCGCTCCCGCAGCAGAAAGTCATGTGGCAGCATCTGGTGGGGATACTCGGGGAGAGGTTGTACACAGATCCCCTGGACGAAGGGGAGTCATACCTACCATCGCCACAAGACCTAAGGCATAGGATTCTTCTAAAGGGGAAAAAGCTGGGGCAATCGGTTAGCGACATGGAGGACGGGGAGGTGAGTGAGGAGGACGAGGGGGCGGAGGTGGGTCAGAGGATCAAAGCGTCCAATAGCATAGGGGCAGCGCCTGGAGGGAGCGAGAAGGACACCATGCCCAAAAGCGTCTCTCTCACACCCGTCGCCCCCCAGCCCGAGCCTCTCCATCTCCCCCCCAAACGTTTCAGGCTCTCCAGGGAGCTCTCCGACCTGGTGACGCTCTGCCGCTCCACCTGCTTTGTGGATTTTCCCACGTCGTCCGAAGGCCAGAAACCCTGGGAGCTGTGTTCCTTTCACGAGTCTCACGCCGTGCGCCTGGCCAGCGAAAGGCCAGGAGACTTTGTCAACCACAACAAGCGTTTCTTGTCCAGGGTCTACCCCAGCCCCATGCGCATCGACTCCAGCAACATGAACCCTCAGGACCTGTGGAAGTGCGGTTGCCAGATCGTGTCCATGAATTTCCAGACGGCCGGGTTGATGATGGACCTGAACACAGCCTGGTTCCGGCAGAACGGCAGCTGTGGTTACGTGCTGCGGCCGGACATCATGAGGCAGGAGGTGTCCTACTTCAGCGGAGACACCAGAGACACAGTGCCCGGCGTATCTCCACAGCTGCTCCATGTCAAGGTACAAATGCATGAGACTACATAGAAATGAGTTGCATTGTCACAACTGGCCTAATGAACATAAAGGAATAATATCAGTTCATTAGATTTAGGGTCTACGCCGGTCTGTAGTTTTGGCCATCATCCCCTTAGGAAAAAATAACATCCGGGCACATGCCAGGCAATCATACAGATCTTAAACAACCCAACAAGTAATTTTGACCTGTTTACAACCTGTTGGATTTACTCATACCCTTGACACCAATTTCCTAGATTTCAGCAATTGCTTCGGTGTAAACATAACTGATAAAGTTTAAAGCCAAAACCACACAAATAAGACTTCCCCCCCCCCCCGATTATTTAAAAAAATAGAAAAATAAATGAATAACAGCCTTTTATAATATTAATCCTTTAACCCAGGTCATAAGCGGACAAAACCTGCCCAAGCCGAGGGGTTCGGGGGCCAAAGGTGACGTGGTGGACCCCTACGTGTACGTGGAGATCCACGGCATCCCGGCCGACTGCACAGAGCGCCGCACCAGGACAGTGACTCACAACGGGGACAACCCCATCTTTGACGAGAGCTTTGAGTACCAGATCAACCTGCCGGAGCTCGCCATGGTCCGCTTTGTGGTGCTGGATGACGACTTCATAGGGGATGAGTTCATAGGTGGGTGTCAGGGCTACAAGTCACAAGAGTTGTAAACTGTAAATTGACCCATGAGAATATTTTTTCATTGTTCGAAGCTATAGTGAGTAACTTTTTCATATAAATGAATGTCGGTTACATTCAAAGCCATCGCCCAAACGAGTTGACACAAAGTTGATAAAGCATATCAGCTCAACAAAACTATCTCTGTATTTCTCAGTATGACAGCGTTTACAAACTGGATTCTGGACTCATGGAAGGCAACATAAGTTACGCACTGTACCATTTCAGCTCATACAAGAGTGGATTAGTAAACTTTGATTACTAAAATGGTATTGCTCCACATGTTTTCACTTGCTTTTTAAAATGACATGTGATCTTACTACCACCACAGGCCAGCACACCATCCCTCTGGAGTGTCTTCAACCGGGCTACCGACACGTACCACTGCAGTCTCTGACAGGAGAGGAACTGCCCCACGCCAAGCTCTTTGTCCACGTGGCCCTGACCAATCGGAGAGGAGGAGGGAAGCCTCACAAAAGGGGACTATCGGTGCGAAAGGCCCGCAAGGGGAGGGACTACACAGCTCTGAGGGACCTGGGGGTCCGCGCTGTGGACGAGGTTTTCAAGATGGCCGCTCCACTGCTGAGAGAAGCCACTGACCTGAGGGAAAACATGCAGGTGAGGAGGGAGTCACAGAATATTTTTTTTAAATGCTTTATTTATAGATGAATATAGATAAATATAGATTTTTCAGATAAAACAATACAACACACACACACACACACACACACACACACACACACACACACACACACACACACATAAATTTTTTTTTAAAAAGGAATAGAAAAATAAAAGACAAAATAAAATATTTTACTCTACCAAAGAGGTTTCTACGGTCATCCAGTCACTGAATTTGTTTAGCTTGATGTCTGAAGCTCGCCACAGACCAATGACACAGTTTTGCACAGTAACTGCCTGGGACTGTATTTGATAGTTGACGTCGTGTGTTTACAATACACAAAGTGCTCTTCTTATTAGTTTCCCAAAAAACAAAGGCACAAATAATAATGAGGCACAGTTTGAACAACACACTGAGTCGTTCAACTCATGGATGAGTTTGAACAGGTTTGATAATTCATTATATTTAAGCAAACATTTACTGGTTAAAGCACAACACATTTTATAAACCAAACCCTAACCAATTCATTTTAATTAACAGGGAAATCTCATTTCTCTCAATCTCTATCAGTGTGTTCAAATTTAACAGTGATGATTGTGTGTAACGCTCAAGAGGAGGCACCAAAAGATTGCCACAAGTGAAAAATCTTCTGCAATTGCATTTAACCTGTATGAGCCTTCTGGCTGGCAGCAATTTGGTCATTTTTGTGTGACCCCAGGGGCAATGAAACAGTCAGTGTGGTTCGACTGTTGGCATCCACATCTCTTGATTTCTTCTATTAAAGCCTGAACTACTAGAGCACAACTTTAGGGGGGAAACCGCAGGGGAGAGAAATCAATAGTCAGAGGCAAAAGACATATAGCGCTGTTGCAGGAGTGGCTTTACTGGTGTGTGTGTGTGTGTGTGTGTGTGTGTAAAAGGGATTGAATGCAAATCAAGTAGTCAGGAGATTTTACAGATATGATGTCACTTCATTTCGATGTCGTTCTGTGTCTCTGCGCCGTTTTCCCATTTAGGTTTGTGAGATGAGAGAGCGAAAGATTGTGAAAGACTGGTTAAGGTTGACACATTTTTTCTTTATTTTTCCAACAGAACTCAGTGGCAGTGTTCAGGGAGCTGTGTGGTGTGTCGGCGGTGGCTAACCTCATGCAGTGTGTGCTTGCTCTGAGCTCCAGGGTTATGGGACCAGACGGGGCCCCTCTGCTACTGTTTGACCTGCGGGACCACTACCCGGCCCTGGAGACACAGGGGCCCCCCCTGCCTGACGTCCTGCGTCGCGTCGTCTCCACATACGAAATGGTAAAGGAAGGAAAGAGAGTTCAAAGTGTGTGTGCCTGTGTTTGTTTTTCTTTTTTTTCACCACATAAAGGTAATATGCAGGCCAGGCTCACTCACATCCCTGAAATACATTAAAAGGAAGGAAGGACCCAAAGATCACAAATCAGCCAACAGCCTCCCCCCCCACCCCTCTCTCCTGTCCACTTGACCCAACAATGAGAAATCCCCCCTGCCAGACAAAAGCTTCCGTTTTTAGGAGAGAAAAATATGTCCTCCAACACAAAGTGAGATCTCATTGTTATGTAGGAGACAGCTTTCCCATTAGTCTTAGCTGTTACAACTAGGCTCGTAAAAGACATGTGCGACATCCTAAACCTTGGCCTGAGTGGACAGTGTGTTTCCTACCAAATAAACTGCAGGCTTTTCATTGACCCAGGAGAAAGTTATTTAATGGACTCAATTTATGTAATGAGGTCTAGAAATGAATCCAGCCATGGAGAAAAAACAAACTGCAGTGGAGTTCAACTATTCAATAAGATGGGTTTAATCAGTTTGATTGAATGGGTTTTGGTTCATTTGCAGCACGTGTCTTAAAGGTGCAGTGTGTAGAAGGTATTGGCATTTTTTTCAGAACAGACTTGGTAGAAATGAGGTCAGGGTAAAAAAATGTTTCATTACCTTTACAATGAGTGCTTAACATCTACATAGGAGCGGGCCGAGACGCCATGTTGCACAGCCATGGTCCTACGGTACCACAGAATGAACCAACTTTAACAAACTTATACATTTTATATATTGTGGGTGTACGCCGGAAATGCACCTGTTGGAAGACGCAGAAGAAGTACTATAGAATAAATACCTAAATACATGTTCAAATCATCACTTGATATTGTCAAAATACTTGATGCAGTGGTGGATGATGCCATCTTAAGTAATTAGCTTATTGTCCTTGAAGGCCACCGTAGAGTCTGTAAATTCTTTAACTACTAGACTCGGACTGTCATGCGAGTGTTGCAGTGGTAAACTGCATTGCGACCATTTTTTTTGCCAGCGGTCTGGCTGCTGCAGTACTTTTTTTTAAATTGATATCTGACATGCTTCATAACAGATATCCCACTGGGAGTCTCTTGGGTAGGATGATGGACAGTCAGTATGAATTGCCAATTTAAAACTACTGTCCAGTGAGCACATGTGATGTATGTGAGTGTATGTGCATTGTGAGGGAGGGAGGGAGGGTGACTCCTTTTAGAAACAGCCTGTAGATAAACGGATCTGTTCCTGGCCTTATTAAGTTATGATTAAGGATTCACTTTATAAACCGTGACACTTTAATTTAACTACGGTTGTTTTTCACTGCTCTGCAAATAACAAGTGCTAGACCTGTGACTGTCTGTTTGCACATTAGCGTGTACGAAACATTTTGTGTGTGTGTGTGTGTGTTTTGCCACTTCTGTTTCCAGCCAAGCGGATCAGAGTTGAAAAAGCTCGGCCCTAGTGCTGAATACCATTAGCATAGATTTGAATGTTGTTGTGCTAAATGGATTCCACACCTCAATCCAGATGCCTTGGAGGGAGACGCTCACGATAGAAACAGGAAATGGGGGTGACTGTGTGTGTGTCTCCTGTTGAATTGGATCTTGTCAAAGTAGCATGCCGTGGTTAATCCCTTATTTGTCAAACAGCATTTTTTTCCCTCCCACACAGGGTCACGTCCCAGCAGGGTTTGTGAGAGGAGGTGCAGAATTAATCAGGCTGAAGCTGCTCGTGTCGTGTGTGTGTGTGTGTAATGTGTGGTCATTATTTTAAAAGAGCTGTCAAATTAGTCCCTGTGGGAGCCACCATGTGTGACTGTGTATGTTGTGGTAAAACTGCCTACATTGTGAACTCCAATTGGCATTTTCCATATGTTAACAGCCTCCAGCATTTTTAAAACATACATCACTATAGTGTTTTTTTTTTCATTGTAAATGTTCACCTCCTTTGTGATTTACACCAATACACTCACCCTTTAATGTTCACCGCGTAGTGTTGTTTTACAGCACTACTATGAAACAGACTGTATACGTGCTTAACTGTGTGATTTACACCACAATAAGAACAAGATGGCAAAAAAGTGTGTGTGTGTGTGTGTGTGTGTGTGTGTGTGTGTGTGTGTGTGTGTGTGTGTGTGTGTGTGTGTGTGTGTGTGTGTGTGTGTGTGTGTGTGTGTGTGTGTGTGTGTGTGTGTGTGTGTGTGTGTGTGTGTGTGTGTGTGTGTGTGTGTGTGTGTGTGTGTGTGTGTGTGTGTGTGTGTGTGTGTGTGTGTGTGTGTGTGTGTGTGTGTGTGTGTGTGTGTGTGCGTGCATGTGTGCTTCATGGCTAATAGGTGTTTCCCTGTCCACAGATGGTCCAGGCCAGCAGAGCAGTGATGGAGAACTCAGACAGAATCTACGACAGGATCCTGCACACACAGACAACGGGTGTGTTGGTTGGTGTGCTTGTGTCAGTGTGAATGTGAGACGCTGCTATGCAGAGTGTGTCTTATGATGTGTGTTATTATTATGAGCAGAAACAAAACGGTCCGTGCCCATGTTCCAAGGCCACTCATGACAACGCCCACACAGCCTCTTTAACAGCGCAATTACCCTGACCGCAGTGGCTGCTTTTGTCATTAACTCTTCTTCTTTTCTATCCTTCCTTTAAGGCAAGACACTGCCAGTGTAAAGGGTTTGCATTTTAACTTAAAGATATCATCATGAAACTAAAAACATTTTTACAACATATTATTATGCAAAGTTTTTACAGGAGAGATTTTGAATAAAGCCTTTTTTCATTTTATTAATTAAAAAAATACAATGTAAAGGTCTTAGAAATAGATTGTTGGCCTGTTTGTAAGAACAAAATGTATAATAAATCAGACAATGTACAACATATGAACAAATCCTTTTGTTATAACCTTCAGAATAGTGCTATAAATTATTACGGAAAGTTAAGTTGATGTTATTGCTTCAGAAGTTGAGATTTTTGTTTCAGAGTATTGAAATAAAAACCTCCTTTGAGATAATGGCCATTAAAGATGGTTTAATAGGAGAAATATAAAGACACAAACTGACAATATATAGTAATATACTTAAATGTAGGCTACATGTTGGACCTTCTATCAATACTACGTAGTATGAATTAAGACATGTTAGGGAAGTAAAACAAATAAAATCTCCAAATTGACCAGTTCCTGCAGGGTCTGGCCTTCGTTTCCTTCCCTCCCCTTTACCCTCTTCTTATATCTTCTTTCCTGTCGTTCATTTCCTATGTCGATTCATTTTCCTTATTTCTTCTTATGCTCACCTCTCCTCCCCTCCTATTCTATCTTCTCTGAAAATCCTTAAGTGAAGGGCACCGTATCTGCCCTGATATAATCTCTGTGATCTTTTGGAGGAGGTTTGTTTACTTGAGCAGCCCCCTTGGGTCATTTGACATTACTCAGCCACACAGTCGCTGTCACAGTGGCAAAAAATAACTCCACAAACACACAGCGACACTCACACTGTACCCACATCCCTTTCCTGACCCTGAGTCAGCCTTCAGGTCTCACACAGGAGACACTATGATTTGACATTTTTGATTATATATTATTAACGAGGGAAAATTATAATTACAAAGAGATTAATTTTATTGAATGTGCTTCTCTAGGTGCTGGCTTTGATTCCTCTATGGGTTACATTACATGAGAGTTCTGTGGGTTGAAATAGGACCCTTGAGGGAAGTGTAAATAGAAAAGAGGAAATGAGAGAGAAATTCAAATTAACCAAAAGCAAATTGATATTTTCCAAGGGAAGAAGATGGTTCACTTGGGGACATTGTGAAGTGAATGTTGTTTACAAATGAGCAAAATAGGCCAATTTGCTCCTAGACAACTGTTCCCATCCCCCCTCGAGATTCATTTTAGGTTTTCTGGGGCCACGGCTTCATGCTTATTAAACAAACTGTGACACATTCATCTGTTTGTCTTCTGCTGAGGCCAACTTCTAACTTTCTTTTCTTTTTCCCCCCCACGTGATAACTTAGTAGTATTATTAGTAAATACAGTGAAGATTTGAACGGGGAAAAGTTTGACCCTGCAGCTGTAAGGCCCAGTGCCAATACGTTCATCTGATATAGGGGCTTGCTGCAGAGCCCTTAAGGCCTGGTCTTCTGAACAACGCTTTTCCTGTGTGTACAGAGTAAAGATGGAAATCAGGTGATCCTAAAGGCGGAGGTCTGGAACAGTGGGTGGGCAGCGATGAGGCAAAAGCAGGTCACTAAGAGAGGGGAACCATGGGACGGGCGGGTGGCAGGGAGATGGATGTCTGAGAGTTACACCAGAGCCAAGGAGTTGAAAAAAAGGAGCGAGGGAGAGATGGAGAGAGAGAGAAAGAGGGGCACAGGGAAAGCCGTGGGAAGATGAATTGCTATGATGGATATCTAGAGGCAATGCTCAGAGGAAGACAAGAACACCAGGGGAGAAGAGAGAGTCAATCCACTTTAGTATCAGGATGTGGTGTTTTTTTTTTGTTTTTTTTTGCTTTTTCAAATAGTAATTCACTTAGTGGCACATAGCAACGCAGATAGTTGAGGTTTTTCTGTGGCAAGGTTTGGAAAAAACACCTCTTTATATATTCTGAAATCGAGAAACTTTTTATAAAAAATAAAGTAAACGCCAGGCAGAAACTTAGAGCAAAGTGATGGCACACGAGCAATACTCGATTTTTTTTGAGGCCGATACTGGCGATTCAAGAATAATTGTCAATATACTGTATGTACTGTAAGGGGAATTTTGTAGTTGAAAATAAACTTGTCTCTGTTGGCCCAGCTATGTAGGCTAATGGTCACACCATTTGGAAATCCCCTCAAACATACAGCGGGAGAACATATTCAGACAAGGAAAAACATGAATGAATAAACAAACAAAGAGTCATTGAATGTTTTGATTAATAAAGTAAATCACTCTGATACCGTGGCCTTCACGTCCACCATATCTCCACCTTTGGGAGATGTTGGAGCAGTGTTGCGCACCACCATGATCATCAAATCTCCAAATAAGGGAATATCTTTGGGAAAGAATGCTGTTTGTCCTTCTAGTAAAGTTCAGAGACTTGTAGAGTCTTTGCCGAAGGGCTGGGAAGTTCTACCACTACTTCAACACTTAATGTTGGCTTTTGCCTTAAGTTTGTCACTAATCTTTTATTTATTTGAAGTTAAGGTGAATTGACCAGTTGAGTAGCTGCTTATAGTTTTGAAATTTCACAGGATATGCTAAGAAATACATATGCCTGCCGGTTGTCTCTTAATTATATCAAGTAGGCAGTCAGACCCGGGTTTTTTTCTCACAGTTCAGATAGAGGGCAGGAAGTGGAAGTGATGTGTTTCCTGTTACCTCCTGTCTGGCTGGCCCCAGAAGGTTATTTCGGCCTGCAGGGTCAGGACCCTGTTACTGTGTGTGTATGTGTGTGTGTGTGTGTGTGTGTGAGTGAGGTGTCTTTGTGTGCACACTGTCCCAGTATTGGCTCTGAAATGATGTTCCTTCCATCAGCCCCACTTAGTTCCACAGGGAAATGGACAGAAACGCGCACACTCCAATAGTAGGCCTAGGCGTCGAGTTGCCTGGCAACCGGTGGCAGTAAAGGTTATCATTCACGCAGCTTCTGTAATGTGTGTGTGTGCAGACATTTAGTGACACAGAGGGGATCATAGGTAAGCAATTGGTGAATTATAGCCACATTCAAGCTGTTTACTCTTCTGTCTCGGTGCGTGTTTGGGCTTCACAGCTTGGCATGTTAAACGGCTCTCGCTGATGGCTCGCAGTGATGTGTGCCCCGTGTTAACCCACTTCTAGGTTTCCATGGTTACAGTGGGACGGTGGCCCGGGGCGGTCAGAGGAAGCCAAACACACAAAAGACAACTCACAGCACACACACTCCTAACTAGCCGACGGCCTGACTTTTCTTCAACACTGCCTCTCTTTCTCCCTCTGTATCTCTCCCTCAGATTTTCCGTCTCTTTTTTTGCATCCTTCCTTTGCACTTTGCATTGCTCATTTCCACTTTTTGACTCCCTGTGAAATGGGATGGCAAAGTTAGATGGATGCACATGCCTAGTGTCCTCTAGTGTAGCTCCAGTTTGAATTTCAATAAGGAGAGAATCGTTTGAAGCGGGCTAACTCTTTGCAGAGAGGGGCGATGTAGGAAGACTTAGAGGCCATTGATGTGCAGCATCATCATTAAGCTTAGTAGAGCCTTTTGAAGATAGGAGATAGGACAGAATTCCCCAGAGTCGACTATACGTGCTGGTGGAGTAAAGCCTGCAGGTGCACCATAACTGCCATTCCATTGGTTCAGAGGGAATTTCGGGCAGTTGGAAAACGGAAAGGATGTAAATAGCAGAAATGTACCTATTCTTACCCAGCCACATTCCAAATTGTGTTCATTGGTGAAGTATACAAACAGACACACACACACACACACACACAAACAAATAAGAGACTCAACTCCAGTGTGTCTCCATTGTACACCAACCATCCTCAGCCTGTTACAACAGCCAAGGGCTTAATGCAGACAGAAAAACCTTTTCTTTTCCTCATTTCACAGTTTACACAAAGCAAAGTCTAGTTCTACTGTTGTGTGTGGGCTTCGATACATGAAGAAAATGAAAAAAAAAAAACATAAATCAAAACTAATAGCCTAACGAGTCTAAATCCACCCTAGCCGCTCTGTGAGGCTGTACAGCAGCCCACTAACATTCTCACTGTAGCCAGGGTTTCAATTAAATCCAGCCTTTTTTTTAAATGACAAAAGTGCAAAACATACTATTCACAACTGTTACATTTTCATTTAATTAATGCACCAACTTTACTAACTTCCCCTAAACATAAAAACTTGAGTGATATTTTAATATCGTTTTTAATACGCAATTTGAAAATGTGCATAAAAACAGGTGGATGTAAACCCAGCTACTGACAAGCGCTGGTGGGACTAGGGGAAAAGAGGATTATCATATTTGAAGCATTTAATAACTATATTGGGACCATGAATGTCTGTACAAAAATGAAGGGCTTCAAGCTTCGTCCTCTAACGTGTGTGTGTGTGTGTGTGTGTGTGTGTGTGTGTGTGTGTGTGTGTGTGTGTGTGTGTGTGTGTGTGTGTGTGTGTGTGTGTGTGTGTGTGTGTGTGTGTGTGTGTGTGTGTGTGTGTGTGTGTGTGTGTGTGTGTGTGTGTGTGTGTGTGTGTGTGTGTGTGTGTGTGTGTGTGTGTGTGTGTGTGTGTGTGTGTGTGTGTGTGTGTGTGTGTGTGTGTGTGTGTGTGTGTGTGTCTCTAGCCATGGAGTTTCATGAGAAGCTGCAGAGTCTTGCGGCAAAGGAGGGGCTGAAAGGTCGCAAGGTCATTCGAGCGCTGGAGAGTTTCAGCTGGAATATTACCATTCTTAAGGTCAGCACCGCATACACACACACAAACACACACTCTGTCTCTCAAAAAGCAGCCTTAGGGGGCAGACCATTAGAACATGTTTTTTGGCCTCTAGGTAGTTGCTCATCATTTGATTCTGTCAGTTCTACTCTCTTGCATCACTCCTGATTTCCTCTCTCTCTTTCCCTCTCTCTGTCTCTCAGGGTCAGGCTGACTTGCTGAAGAACGCCAAAGCCGAAGTGCAGGAGAACATGGAGCAGGTGCACGACGCTGCTTTGACTGGAAACCTCACCAAGGAGAGCCAAGGAGTGAGAAGGGTCCGCTCCCAGACGCGCAGAGGCCAGGAGGACAAAGCCGGCACCAGCGCTAAAGGAGCCTCCGCATAGCAAGCTAAACCACCTAGCCAACGAGATAGGACCCAAAACAAAACTGCCATTGTAGCCGCTGTGACTAGCCCTTCTTCATGTGATTCAAATTGTTCCGATGTTGAACCCCGCCTTGGACGCAGACTTTCGCAATGCTATGGAAGAGTACTGCGTGTTTAAGAAAGAGAGTCGATGAATGTAGAAGTCACTGTCCACCTGTCGCAGAGAACCCACAAGCCAGAGCACTGCTAAGGACACGTGGGGAGGAGATGAATGTAGTTGAGATTCCGTTTGTACTGTAATTCAACTGTAAATACAACAAGTGTCTATTAAACGTGTAACGTGCAATGTGTCTTGAAGCTGCAGGAAAATGTGTCACTCTCCCGGAGCAGTCTGCGACGACTCAAAAAAAGCCTTTTGATATAAGTGCCACCTCCACATGTTAGCAGCTTGTACTTCACAAAGTCACTGTCTAGCAATATCCAGTAAATATTCCATTTTGTGTGTGTGTGTTTTAAGGTGTTTCAAAAGCGTATCTCTTGGACCAGTGATGCCCCCTTTACGTCTCTTGGGTCGCTACTCGTCATCCAATCACCTTGAGGTCCTTCGTTTTGCCACGGAATTTTCAACTTTGCCCTTTAACTATTGTTGCCTCCCATACAGTATTCTATATTTTTATATTTTCCGACGCGGCCCTGTGCCAATTAAACCAATGTTACCCGCCATAACGATCAACTCCAGGACCTGTACATATTTGCCTCTAGAGGAACCAATACTGTTATGTTGACAGTGCTTACTTTGTGTGCAGAACACAGTACAGTAGTTTAATATGAGTCTATCCTTTTGGATTATTTTACATAAGTTATTGATCCTGAAAGACAACATTCCAGATACGCGTGTTATCGGTGCAGTGGACCTGTTCAGCTGTGTAAATGGTTGCAGTTCATGATTACCTTACTTCACGGTCGGGATGGAAATAAAACTAGTTTTTAAAATGAGTGTGTGTCTGTTACTGGTTTACTCTGATGTGCATTCATTCATTGTGACACGTGAAGGAAGGTTTGAGTAGTTCAGCGATAACAGCTAGGGAAAACTAATCTACTGTGAAAGGGAAACAGCCTATGGTGCTGTAGTGCTCAGCTGATGAAAGCCTCAAGCGTTAAAAAGGAACTCTCATCTTACTTTGGGAGTCTCTAGACACCTGGGACTCATTTATGTTGAAAAAAAAACATGAAAATGTTTTCATTTTGCATAATAGGTGACCTTTAAACCCTAAGTACCTTTAACAGTTTCCTTGAGTGGCAATGTCAGATAATGTATTCTAGAGTAGAGTCAATCCCTGATACTCAAACACAACATACAAGTAAACCTCAGTGTCCAAAAAAGCAAACCAAGGATTCCCCAAACAGACACAATAACCTCAGTGTATATAGCAAGAGCGATGACGTTTAATTGGTCTCGAGTTAATTATGCTGAGAGGGACATTCTTTGTGTGCGCTGCTTTACATGGTTTCCACAGGACACCAGAACAACTCATTTATAATTGTGAGAAATGAAAAACTTTGTCACATAAAAAATGTCCACATTGGAATAGATTTAAAAACAAAAAAAAGACCTATTCCATATTATTCATCCAGGAATCTAACGGCCTAAGGGGTTAAAAATATATCTAAAAAAAAAAGAATAATGAAAAAACAAGGCTAACAAAAAAAAGAACAAGATCACAGAGTCAGGTTTTGTTTGGTTGAGAGGAGAACAATGGTCAGAGGCACTGGTTTGGGAGGGAGAGAAAGCTGCCCTCGACAACCAACAGGAGGGCATCATCCTGGTTTGCTTTGAGCATCAGAGAAGAGAGAGAGAGCTTCCTCTGTTAAAGGACAGACATAAGACAGGCAGACCTATGGCCACATCTCCACATTCAGAAGAAAAACGGAGCACCACACTCCCAGTCATTACAGTAAGAGTCCTACGCTGTGAAAGAAAAAATTTAGTTTGAGGTCCGACTCTTCAGAGCAATCATGTAGTGAGGGGGGGGGGCAAGAAGTTCAATGGCGGCCCCCCCTCTCTGTAGAACAAGGGCACAACAATTACATATCACAAGTGACGGGACTCAACATAATAATAGGGAGACAAGCATTGGGTGAGATGAGATAGCATACAGCATCAGCTCAGACACAACTAAAGTGGCACAGATGACAGGTAAAGACATATAAGAGTATAAGGGATTTTGTGACTGGAAGTGTCACAGTCCACATGTGCAATGTTTGTTTCGTTTAGTCGACAGCAGTTCCCGTCGAAAAAAAAAAAAAAATACAGATTCCACATCCCCCCCAGTGATACCAGGTCAGTTCTTTTGTTGGTTTTGGATTGGGATATGATGGGACTGGTATTAATAGGGAGCAGGAGGGGAGGTAAGGAAAAAGGGGGCAGGTGATTTGCTTGGTTCACAGGTCGTTGGGGTTGACGATGGTGAAATCAGAGTCCTTGCTGTTGGTGGAGCCCTCGTCCGGGCTGGAAGAACCCGAGGTGGTGGTGGTGGTGGTGGCGATGGCAGCCATTAAGGGGTCGTGGAAGGTCACTGCCTCTCCCTCGGGCTCCATTCTCACTAGGCCACGCCCGCGCCTGATGGGAGTAGTTCGCTCGGCTGAAACTCTTCCCCCTTCTCCTCCTCCCCCGTAGGCAGCCTGCAGGTCTCCATCTTGGGACACCAGGATGTAGTCGTCCCAGTTCTTGCCCTCTGAGGAGCCGAGAGAAGACGCCACCTGCACACACACACACAAGAGAAAATGGTGAGGGTCAGTAAATCAGTAGAAAGATTTTTTCTTGTGTTGGCAAATATTCTGTCCTTCGGTTAAGTGGTAGGGGAGTCAGTGGTAATACACTATCTCCTGCTTTGGCCCTGAAGCTCAATATATATTGAAAGGCTCCACCAATGAACATGTGGGAAGAGTATTTTCATCGTACAATTGCTGTATTATGCAGCCTCATTCTAGCGTATTGGGGACACAGATGTACTGTCACGTTTTGCCTAATCCCAGCATAGAATGAAAATTCTGATAAAAAAAATATATATTGGATCATTTTTGCACACACATGGTACAATTTTGTTGGCATGAAAAATGATGGGATTTAAAGATATGGAATATTGGATCAAAAAAAGGTCAAACTATTGGACCAAAGAAAAAATGGAAAACTAATCCTGGTCTGATGAGTATAGTATATACAGTGCAGAGCTTTAGTTGCAGCGGCTTAAAATAAGGACTGACTGATGAACCTGTTGCTCCGGTGGTGTCATGGCTGCCTGCTCCTCCTCTTCCTCCTCTTCCTCCTGTTCCTTCTCGTCCGTGCTCCCGTCCAGGTCACACTCCCGGCTCTGCCTTCCATCTCCACACTGTTGTTGTTGTTGTTGTTGTTGTTGTTGTTGTTGTTGTTGCTGCTGGTCGCCGTGGTGACTGTTACCACTCAACAGGGCGGTTTCAGCAGCAGCAGCGGCGGCCGCCATGGTGGTGTTGTAGTGATCGTCAGCAATGGTGATCTCCTCGTTCTCCTCCGCCTCCAGCTGGCTTTGGTTGAAGCGTAGCGAGCCCTTGAGGATGTCTTTGATCTGGCGACACACACACACACACACACAGTTATTATAAAAACACATCACAAACATTAACGTGAACCCAGGGCTATGCGGGCTAAGGAGGAGTCACCTGTTTGAGTCCCGCCAGTGACACCAGGACCTCATCCTCTTTCTCCAGGTGTTCTTGGAGAATCACTTCCTGGATTTTACCTTTGGGAGACATGTTAAACACATTCACTGAGCAAATGCAAACATGCCACACAATTCCCTTACCAGCTGAATGAATTATATTAACCAATTGGAACCATATGTTTTTTCATGTAGCAAGCATTCTGTAGAACCATCCAAATTCAAACAATTGAGCAAATCATTTAGTATCCAAGCAGGTGCCATCATTTCTTGATAAGTGCAAGACAGACGTGGACAAAAAAACATCCCCGAAAGAAAAAGAAAAAGAAAAAAAAGAAGCTCTATTGCAACTAATTGGAACCATATGTTGTGTTCATGTTGCAAGCATTTTGTAGAACCATCCAAATTCCAAGCAGGTGCACTAATATCTTGATGTGTGCTAGACAAAACTTGGGACAAAAACATTCCCAAAAAAAAAATAATAATAAAATGCTATGATAACACATAAGAAATGAATCAGTTGGTGAAAAAAACTAAACAGGACAATTAATACATCAAAGATTGGGAAAAATAAATACTGGAAAGAGAAAAAAGGACCAATGTTCAGGCTTTGTAGTATTTTGAACTGCCTAATGTTTCAGGTGCTCTCTAATGAAAGTGGAGTCCATTGTGACCATCTGTTGCTGGTGTGCTGTTAGGCTATATACTCACAGATGTGAGAGTTCATCATCTTGGCACAGTATTTGCTCATGGCCTCCAGGTCGTTGATCTGGCCCTGCAGGAAGGACACCTGCGCTTCCAGGTCCTCGTCCTGATGACACACACACACACACACACACACACACACACACACACACACACACACACACACACACACACACACACACACACACACACACACACACACACACACACACACACACACACACACACACACACACACACACACACACACACACACACACACACACACACACACACACACACACGAAAAGATGACAGGTGGAGACAAACAGAGATATAAATATACATGTAGACTGGCTGACTGCTAATAGAAAGTAAAGTGAGTGGCACAGACAGCTCACCGTGTCTTTCTTGCCCATGGTCTTGCTGTGGGAGCGAGAGCGAGTGATGTTGAAGAAAGACTCCTTCTTGGTGGCAGAGAGGGGCGGAGAGGAAGTGCTTCCATCACTCCCTCTGGAGGGGGGAAGAGGAGGGGAGGCGCTGGACTGAGCGCGCCCACCTGACAGGCTCTCTATGCTGGGAGAGGAGCTGACCGGCCTGGAGCTTTGGCCTGAGGAGCGGGGACAGAACCACTAAATATTAACACAGTAGGAATGAACATAATCCTGCTTGAGTATGGACGTCCATTGCTGACTGTGGGATCAGTGTGTCTGATTAAACAGTTTGAAGTCAAGGTCGTTGTGAGTGAGAGGCGGTTTTAAAGCTGGAAAAAAGTTAGTAAGTGGATCTTAACTTAAAAGAGTTTTTTTTTGTGGTCGCATAATACTGCTGTTTAGGAAGGTCAAATGAGGCACAAAGATATGAATGTTTACATATCTAAAGAAATAATGGGATTTTCAATTGTTTTAATATCTGAAAACCTAATTAAGGAATGGAAGGTTATGTAAGGACTGTGGAGCCTTGAGTGTCCAATTGGAATAATTAGACTTTTCAATAAAGACTTAGAAAAGTAATAATACATTTAGATATTACATTTGCATTTAAATGATAGATGAATGAATATGTTTGAAAATAAAAGAGCAAAATGAAGGAGCTTGTAACCTTATACAATTCCTTTTATTGTTGTTCATCTATTCCTCCCACAGGTTTTTATATTTTCAGTTAGTTTATGTCTTGTGATTGCTTTCATTTAACAGATGTGTGAGCAGCATGCCATCTACAAATTAAATGAGGTCCAATACACAGAAAGGCATCAGGAGCTCTGATTGGCTAGTTTGTGTTTTTGTCATGAGTCAGACCAATCAGAGTTCCTCATTTAAAAAGGCAAATTTCAATGTATTGAGGTATTAAATTATCATAACAACAAAATATTCTAATTCTAATAATGCAGGGCTACATTGAACCAGCACATTACATTTTCATTTTAAGTTTGCTTTTGTCATAACAAACTCAACACACAACAACAAAACAAATGGTCACAGCCATTGAAACATAGAACCAAAGCATAAAAACATGACAAGCTCTCTGGCACATTTTCATAGCAATACTGTCAGCAGATGCCACAACACATCTATTCAGTTCCATTTCCACTGATTTGACAAGCTGTGATCTCCCTCTGCTGGTCAGAATGTATCATTATATGCTCAGAATATGTTCAGTCAAATGTAACTGTAACTTGCAGCCCATTAAGCAGCGGGAACATTGAACAACACACATGCAACGGCAGTGACGCAAGCATGGATAAACGGGGTGAGGGGGGCGTGTCACACAAGCGGTTGCCATGGTAGCAATTACCTTGTGTGTCAGTGTGTGTCTGTGCTGGGAGAGAGACCTGAGAGAGTCCACCTGAAACTACATCTAACAAGACAGGAGAGTCAACGCTGATGAGGCCACATCTACACACATTCCAATGTTTGCCGATATTCAGACAATGTGTACCGCTGTTAATCTATACATGCAGCCACTTCCCCCGGTTACACAACAGCCAACAAAGATGCACCAAAGAGATGATATGGAGAAGCATCGGCCGGAGCTTGAGAGAAGGAGCAATTTCCTGTTTTTGTGTGTGTATGCACTTTAAGCTTTTAACCATCGGAGTGAGGACATTTTTGGAAAGTGAGGACATTTTGCCTGGTCCTCACTGCTTCAAAGGGCTGTTTGAGGGTTAACAATAGGTTTTAAGGTTCAGGTGTGAATTAGGTTTATGTTTGGGGTTAGGCATTTAGTTTTGATGGTTAGTGTTAGGGTAAGGGGCTAGGGAATGCAATATGCCAATATCCTCACAAGTATAGCCTTACAAATGTGTGTGTGTGTGTGTGTGTGTGTGTGTGTGTGTGTGTGTGTGTGTGTGTGTGTGTGTGTGTGTGTGTGTGTGTGTGTCTCTGTGTGTCTGTCTGTCTGTGTGTATGTGTGTATGTGTGTGTGTTCTGACGCTCACCTTTGCTGAGGTGGACAGGCATGCTCTCTGACTTGAGCAGGCGGTAGTGCTGATTGTGGAGGTGGCTGTGTGTCTGTGGGTGTCCTGATGGGGCCTCAGCCAGAGGGTGACACGTGGCAGGAGGGGGCACCATCGCTGGGGAAGTGGAGGAGGATGAGGAAGTGGAGGAGTGCACCTCGCTGTTGATGGGCGACACGCCGCTGGAGCCTGTCGATATGGCCGGAGCGATGAGCTTCCTGCCAAAGCTCAGCAGGCTGCTGGAGACCTTGTTGATGTTGAGCGGGGCCGGTCTCGTACTGGAACTGGAGTTTAAAAAAGGACAAGAGTAATGTAAGTGATATAAGGAAACACCAAAGCCTACAGATGAGGTTTTACATTTTTAGATCTTTGCTTACAAATGGTGGATGCTTGTTTCTGCTGCTGACCATTTTGCAAACATATTTTTTAAGTTTTTATAGCTGTAGTGTGTAACTTCTGTCACCCCCTTGAGGAATTCTGAGGATTTACAACAACATTATCGGCGCATAAGCCTTCAGTGATCGCGCATGGATTTCATTCCTTCAACTGAACGTCCAAGTTTTTTCTTGCCACTAGAATGAAAAACTGAATTGAATTGAATTGAATTGAATTGAAAATGTTTTTATTTCGAACAAGTAAACAATAAAAGACAAAAAAGCAATAATAAACAATAAAATAAATTAAACAAGTGGACAGTTACAATAAAGTAATATTTACACACAATGAAAACCACAAATGAAAATAAACTGTCTTACACTTGCTTTACCTGTTCGAAAAGGGGAGAATGAAAAACTGAAACACTTCTTGGCTGCTTCTTGGGCTCCTGCGCCAGTGTTGAGTGGTGACATCAGCTTTTAAACGCTGCCATACTGAGTGATACGGAGAGACATTTGTAGAGCTGATAGGCTTAATCAACTTTGTGTTTACTCATTTGGCAATGACTTGAATGTAACCTACATTCATTTATATGAAAAAGTTACACACTATAGCTTTAAGTGATATGTTTTCTATCTTCCAGGCAGTCAACCTCTTTAATTTTGAGGTAGTAGGAACAAATTAACGGTGCATTAACGGTGCATTAACGGACTCTTCAACATGTGAGATGTGGGAGCCCTACAGTATGTCCTGAAGTATTAGATCGTTGTGCCCTGCTTTTAGAAAAACAAAGACGGACACGAAGAAAGGCATGTGAAATGGATCACTTCTGGCATCAAGGAGCTTGTTGTTTGCACTCTCAGCATTCTCTTACTGCTTGTGCTAACAAGAACAAAAGCAGTTCCTGCCATGCTCAACAGCAGAACTCTGACATTAAAGTGAACCAGTGCAATGTGATGGATTGGCAATGTCATGCATATTTCAAGTCTCTGTAACTTGACTTTTATACGGCAGTGAAATAAAATGGGGGAGTAAGACCTGAGGTTTATATTGAGACAGAAACAGTGTGACATGCCTGGGAGACTTTCAGTAAATTACAACTGGAATTCCTACAAATAAACAAGCCAAAGGCAGACTCATCAGGCTAGTCTATGAGCACAGACCAAGGCTGTGTGAGAACTGTTATAGAAGCAGGTTTGTCAAAAAAAAAATTGTTTAGAAAATATGGACGAAAGGTGAAGTTTTAAGGATATTTTATGTACATTTTGCTACTTTTTTCAATATAAAAATGGATGGATATCAAAATCTATCGTCACTCAAAGGAATTCAAGCAAAAATAAATCTCTCTGTAAAGGATAAAGCTACAAACTTTTTACAGCCACGTTAAGGGTCTGCATGGGAATGAGTGTTTCTTACACAAAGTTAAGGATCTAAAAGGATAAACTGACTTTTGATGAGAAGAATAATTGTGTGTGTGTGTGTGTGTGTGTGTGTGTGTGTGTGTGTGTGTGTGTGTGTGTGTGTGTTTTACCGCGACTTGTTCATCAGGTCAGCTCCCCGTGTTTTGTAGTAATCCAGGTTCTGCTGGAACTGGTAGTTGACCGGTCGTGGATTATTCTACGAAGAGGAATTAGACAAAATAAACTATCGCCGTTTACAACAATCTGTGCATTTCTGTGCAACTGTGTGCACACAGCACTATGTTTAACAGGCAAATAAGCCTTGATGTGTCTGAAGCAGTACATATGAACAACAAGCCTCTTTCCTGATCCCCCCCGCCCCCCTACCGCTGCCCTTTTATATGATATATGTGATATGGACGTGGTGTGACATGGCTGTTCACCTCAGGGAAACACTGTCATGTTGGATCAACACCTCCCTGCATTCTCATCCCAGGAGAGAAGCCTAGTCCACGGGAGGTGAGTGCACTTGTTTTTGATAGTATGAGTCAGTGATATCAGAGGAAGAAAAGAGGAGGGCATGTTGCTAGCTATGGTGGGCCCCTTTGTTTACATACCCTTTGTTTACACACCAGTTTACAGAAACTAGGCTGTGCATTCACAACAGATTAAACGTAATTAGTTACTTCTCCTTCTTTTGCTCGTGGCATGCTTCCTGTTTTTGAAGCACAGTGGGGGAAACTAATCAAACAGCAATAGTGATGTGTGACTGTCCTAACCTCAATGTTGACAATTATTCAAATAATGCATTTTTTTTAACCCAGCTTTTTTCGTGTTACAATCAATTCAAAACATACTTTTTTGTTTATTAAACGTGTTTGTATCTGTACCTATATCTCATTCACCAAATTAACTGGTTTACTGACTGCACCTGTGCTGCATCCGTTTACAGAAAATGCGTTGAAATCACTCACATGCAACGTGTGGAACTGAAGCACTTTTAACGTCACTCTGTTAACCTACTGCTTTTTTCAAAGTTCAATAATGCTTTTTGCTTTACGCTACATGACTGTTCTAGGATTTCAGCCGAGTGAGACGTGTTTCACTTCTGCAATTATTCCCCTTCCTCTGTAGAAAACTAGGGGAAATCCTTCTGCTTTAAGTACAGAATAGTAGAATAAAAAGGAGGTCCGTTTAACCATAGAGTTACACAAACATTACCACCAAACTACATAGCCGTTCAACTCGGAAACTAAATCAACCTGTATATAATAGCTTTTTAATTAACTATGCTAATGTGCTTGTTGTCTTACTTTGGGATCTCTGAGGAACAGAGACTTCTGCAGCAGAGAGTTGATGTCTCCCAATGGAGGGTAGTGCATTAGCAGGCCCAGACAGGTCTGGAAGTTACTAGCAATGACTGAAACAGACAGACGGACAGAACAAGTGCAGTGTTACTGATGCTGTGCACTGAATAGAAATCCAAACACAGAATTATTTCAGATATAGTGTGTAACATTTCCAAGTCAAATTGGTAGACATTTCAAAATGACCTACTACTATTAATTAACCTCCTCGTTAGTTAATATTTAAAAGAATATATATAAAAAATAGAATATAAATATACACATACTGTATTGTTGTTTGGAATAAACTAGAGACCTTTCCAGCACTTAAACACAAAGCTGCCTTTTTAGCTTTGGATAATGTATTCAAAAACATAATTACATATGCTTTCACATGTGAAAAAAAAAACATACCATTGAACTAAAAAGACCTTGAGGGATTGGTCCTACCCACAGCTGCGTCAAAGTCTTTAAACTGCATGTTGAGTTAAAAGTTCCTCTGCAGTGCTGTGTGTGTGTGTGTGTGTGTGTGTGTGTGTGTGTGTGTGTGTGTGTGTGTGTGTGTGTGTGTGTGTGTGTGTGTGTGTGTGTGTGTGTGTGTGTGTGTGTGTGTGTGTGTGTGCATTTGTTGCACCTTGGCATCTGTTCTATAACAGCAGGTTTTCAATGTCTTCCTCAAAGACACTTTAGCAAGGGACAACGGTATGCCCAGATTAAAGCCCCAGCCTGCCTGCCTGCCTGTGTATGGCAGGCAAAATATCTACCGTACCCTATTAAAAGCAAAATGACTCCATCTGATTAAATGAGGTGGAGTAAATCACATTCTTTCCGGTTAAGTGTTCCTTATGAAATTACATGCTACAAAAGACAACACATGGCGTAATTGGATTATTTCCACAGTCAGTCATAAAGGGAGCGTGCGTGGCGTACGGGCGTCTCGGATGTAGAGCAGCATGGCCACAAAGATGTAGTCCACCAGGTCCAGAGTGATGCTGTCTGCAAACAGGGCGTCCCACACCACCAGCAGGTCCTGGAGCGGAAACTCACGGCCAAACAACAGGCGAACCCACCGGCTACAGAAAGACAGACAAGAGGGGAAATGTATTTGTGTACAGCAGAGGGTTTAGAAAAAAAAGCATTCAACAAAATGAACAATATGTGTGAAATACTGACATGCCGTAGATCTGCGGGGCGATCTCCAGCCGGTTGAGGTGCATGTGCAGTTCAGTGTCGTGCTTCTTCACCAGCTGGTCCTGGATGCGATTGACTTTGGTCACTATGGCAACAGACGGCCCCGCGTCCTGGGGCCGGGCGAAAGGGATGCTGGTCATCATCTCATCTTTGCCCTGGTGCAGGGAGACCACCCAGTCAATTAGCATATGGTTCTATCCATGTGAATTAGCATCTGTATAGGCGTACTTACCAAACATGCTGAACAAAAAAAAGAGGCAGCACTGACTTATACAGAGTTGTTATTTTTTCTACATAGAATTGCCTGAGTTTAAACAAAACATTAATTGAAAACTTAATCCGCAGGTGTCGCTGTACTCAAGTCAATTTCAAATTCAATCTACAATCGTTCACATGAAAACCCAATTTTTTTTTTAAACTATTTATGGTCGTCATTTTTCAGAGATAGCCATTCAATGTATTTGTATTCTCTAATGACCTCACTGTCTGGTAGTTTAGATTGTTAGTGGCAGAGTCCGCCATGCCCATGTTGGATTCAAATTGCCTAATCTAAGCATGAGGGATTTGCAGGGAATTAATGTTTATCGTTCACTCGCCCAACATTTCTCTACTGCTGCTAGTTCATATTAAAAAAGCATCGGAGAAGGCAAAACACAAGATGCCTTTAATTGTGAATCCCTCACAGTAACAGCAAAGTATTTGCTTTGGTGTGGACAAGAACTTGTATTGCACACAGCATGATATTAGATCACGGCTGCAATTATTATTGACAGGCTAGCCGTTACCCTGGTAACTACGGGTTGCGTCAAATCAACTAGGACGGATATCTTGAGTGTAATCACTGAGTGTTAAAAGCCTCTTACAATTCAAAATAAATGATTGTTGTTATTATTATTTCAAAAAACTTCTGTAGATCAAACTGACCCTCCGCACTTCCCTCTCGAAGCTGGAGAACCACGGCTCTGCTGTGTCCATCAGGTGAGAGAACAGGGCACTATGGACAGAGTGTGTGTGTGTGTGTGTGTGTGTGTAGGAGAGACATCGAGAAAGATAATTACAAAAAAAAGAGGGGACATATTGTGAAATAGCAACCGATATGTGAACCAATTCCAATTTATTATGAGAAGTGATACATTTGTGAATATGTACTTTATCAGGTGTGTACTCACTAGGCATCATGCTCAAGGTGCTCGGGGTCCAACAGACACTTCATCTCCTCACTGTGGAAAAAGAGAGAGCCCTTAAAATTGAACTATTCCCCAAAATAAAAACACACAAATGTTTTGACTTCTGACTGGAGCATAAAGAAGATATTTAATGTCAACTCAAAGGGTGATACTGACCTGGGGCTGGCCGTCTCACTGGCATGCTGGAAGGCTTGATGGTCACAGTGCAGTATGAACACTAAGGGGGCAAGCAACTCGTGCATCCCCTACAGACAGACAAAGAAAAAAGGCAAAGGTAGACGGGTGTGTAAGACGCCAACGAAGGGCAAGGGAGAGAGAAATTATGGTTCATTTGTGGTCAGTCTCCCTTTAATAGTGATGCACGAGGTTTCTAATCCGCGATGACAGGTTTAATTTAGATATTGTTAGCCACTGGCCGGCCATGTGTCACTTCCAGTTTGCAAAAAAGACGCTGTACTAGCCGTCTATTTATTCGCTGGCACCTGTTACAAGCACTGATAATGATTAGGTTACAAAGGCATTTGGTTCTTTTGTTTGAGCTCACCACACACACACACACACACACACACACACACACACACACACACACACACACACACACACACACACACACACACACACACACACACACACACACACACACACACACACACACACACACACACACACACGAGAGGACACTTTTTCATGAACCATTAAGAAAAGACAAAGACATCTGACTTTTACCTTTAAGCTCTTGTGATTAGGCTGCTGGGACAACGTGTCAATCGTACCTGTTTGTACAGTAACTGTTCATTTTCTCTGGCGTAACAGAAGAGAATGTCCGTCAGCATGGCCCTCACATCCCCGTCCTGGAAGTAGCGAATTTCGGGGAACCTTCACACAGATAGAAAGACGGGATGGTGTTTAGTTCAAGTCAACAGCAGAGAGCTTTTGGATCTAATTAGGGCATAACTAACCAATAAGAAAACATAGCAGAATGATAGATATACTGACGTTCTCAACACGTCCTGTTTGATCATCCCCTTCAGCTCTTTATCTTGGAAGAACTTGTTCCACAGGCTCTGGATAGGAGACGACAAAAAGCATACAAGCATTAACAATAGAAAACTGTCTCTATGTTCTCCACAGTAAGCACCAAATGACATAGTACTCTTACAGGGTTCACAATGAAATTTTTGCCCAGTTTTCTAGGAGGCAAATAGCAGCTCTGTTCATTTAAAGGTGCATGTCATCACCCAATCGGAAGCTGTAAGTGGTAAGGCAGCAGGGAAATTAATTGCGAGATGCAAAATAAATATAAGAGGGGGCAGGGGGAATGGAAGAAAATTGTTTTTTTAATATATTAAAACTATTTATTAATTGCCTAATCCGACATCAATTCAATAGCTTTTATAATTACTTTAATGAAAAAAAGTAATTAACAGTGTATAATTATTGCCTCCACACAGTCTGGAGGGAATGTTTTACAATAAAAAAAAATAAAAAAAGCTAACAAACCCCAGAGACACACTCACCCCTTCATCCTGTGACAGCGGGTTGTTGACCCCCAAGTCCTGCTGACCTGCAGCCTTTCGAGGGTTAGTGATGTGCTGTGAAGAAGAAAAGAAAAGGGCATAAATAGCAGCATATAGGTTAGGCTGATATTATTACATTATGTTAGTCTGCTGTAGTCGAAATAGGAAGTAGTTACTCAAAATAATTAATAATATACTCAATAATTGAATAGAATAAATAATTCATTCTGACACTGTATCTGAGGAGATTATTAATTAAGCTATGATGCTCCGCACACTGCTGCAGAAACACAGCAAAAGCTACACAGCAACTTCTTGGTTGATGTTCGCTCCTCTCACCGTGTCTTTGATCTTCTCATACTGAGCTCGGAGCTCCTTGGTCTTATTGATCCACTGGCTCTTGTCTTCTGGAAGAGCCTCCAGGTATAACTGCAGACAGACAAGCGGGTAACACAAGTTAGCGCACACTACTACCATAACTCAACTCCCCTTCTTAGTAGTAGCGAAGCACATTGGTACTTTCAGAACTAAACTGTACATAGGCCCTGCCATTTCTCCACCAAACAAAGTTCCAGGAGCTGCCAGAAACCTGCACTCTTTTTCAATCAAAAACCCCATAGGATAGGACTGCTTGATCCAAAAAAAAAAAATCTATTTATCGGTTACCTTCCAGCACACGCTCCGAAAGCGGCTGCTCCGAAGTCGACCGTTGATGCCCGCCTGCCGGATCCGGGCCAGGTAATTACTGTTGAGGAACAAGTCGTCCCATTCTTTCCTGCACAGGGGAGAGGGAGGGAGAGAGAGGAGATTTATGAGCTTCTCAACCCAAATTGGGCACAGTATTCCATCTAATGTGTCATCCAGCTGTAAACCAGGTAAGGCTGGTGGGAGCAGCGAGTGAGTTTGTGTGGTACACCCCTATACACACGCATGCACCAGAAAATTCTGGAAACACTCACCTGTATGAGAGGAAGGTTGACTGGGACTGTGAGTAAGTGCTGCTGTCAAGAGAGCCTCCTGTTAAAAAACAGTCACAAGACACAGTCACAACCACAAGGGGGAGATGTTAGCAGCAGCCAGGGCTAGGGAGTGGAAATATTTTTGTTTTGTTTTTTTAAAGCTTGTCAACAAAAGGATCATAAACACAGACATAACCTTTTTGACAACTACCATAATAAAATAAGTGGCCTATTTACTGCTTCCAAATGACCCATTGGGTATTTTTCTGTGGCTGTGTAGTGGAGCAAAAAAAAAGGGCCAAGAAGAAGAGTAAAGCAACATACTCTTCTTCTTCTTCCTCCTCCTCCTCTTTATTGGTGGTGATAATACGTCTAAATTGGCCTGCAGGTGAACATGCATCCAAGTCTGAGAGCTGTCTATCAACATTAGGTACAGGAGTGGATCATTCCACAGGGACACTCAGCATGAATATTCATCA